>NW_019246870.1:11642-19741 GCF_002742605.1 Olea europaea var. sylvestris | reverse complement strand
TCTTTTGCCTTGAATTTTTTTGCTTTTTTTTTTTTTTTTTTTTTTTTTAAAGTTTTTGTGCCGAATACATGCGTCATCAAAAATTTCTTTGGTACTTGTTGAGTTTTATTTTTTATATCGTAGATGGTTGACGTTAGTATTTGAGTTCTTGCCATTATAATTTGAGTTTATGTTTGACCATCCAATTTCTGGAATCTATGGGGTATGCTTCCAAATTTCTCCATTTTATTTCCTTGTACTACTATATTTTTGAGAATTGTTGACTTGATTTTACACTGACATATTGTATTGAACCGTACTCAATATTTCTATTTATAAATTTTGTTTTATAATTATTATAGGTTTGTTGGTGAAGAAATAAATAAGCAATTTTTGAAAAATTAAATTGAAGTTTACAGCACGTTTAGGCGTGCTATATATGTAACAAACTTTTCATGGTGTGCTACGAATGCTATAAATTCCATGAAGTTTTATAGCGTGTCTAGATGTATACCATAAATTTAATACTTTATACAGCTTGTACTCAGTGAATGTTGTAAAATGTGTTAAATGTATTGTGTGCCACTGAACGCCGTAGAATTAATAACAGCATTCTCTATATGGCGCACAATGTTTGCCGTAAAAAATAAACCACTTTTTACAGCATTGCTTTATACGGCGTTTTGTCGTACGCTGTAAAGAGTTATTTACGGCATACAATTCATTCCGTAAAAAAACCACTTTGTTGTAGTGTTTGGTCTATCATTTTCTGAGGGCATAATGGTAATTCAATGTGAATGAGTTGAGTTTACTCAAAGCAGAAAAATGTTTGTTCAGATTCTTTAGTCTTGAATTCTTCTACATTTTTTTCACTTCATGGGACCATTTTCAAAGAAAACAACGATTTGCTCATCTTCTCTCTCTCTCTCTCTCACTCTCTCTCTCTCTATCTCATTCATCTTCCTGGAGCCATGATCACAAAAAATAGTTCTTGTTTTATAAAATTGTAATGTTTTTCTTATTGTTAAAATTTGGATATGACCCAAATTCTTTGATGAAGATAATTGAGAGTTTTGATTAGAGTGTACATTAAGAAGAATTTTATTTGAAATGCTTTTAGAATCCTATTCAAATTCTATTGGTAAATTCTAATTGAAGTTCTATTTGAAAGCTCTATTGGTTTGGACTTAAAGAGATCAAGATAAGGAAATTTTTGAACATTTTATTTCATCTACAACTCTACTTCCAGTGCTTGTATTGTCCCTATATATATTTGGCTTTTCTTCCAATTTATGCATTGCTGAAATTGTATCTTTCTCTTTGTTGGTTGTTAATTAATAAAATTACCTTGTTCCTCTATCAGTCTCTCTTCTTAGTTTAATTTTGTTCTTGTTTGTGCAATCAATACTTCATATCGTGTCATACTTACCTCTTTGTTCCCAACAAGTGGTATCAGAGCTATTGGTTGGAATTTTATTTGAGGTTTTCTGTTATCGATGGCTACCATGAAATATGAAATTTCGCTTTTGGATTGCAATACAAGATTTTCGTTGTGGTAAGTGAAGATGCGAGATATATTGGTGCAGATGGATTTGGATAATGCGTTGTTAGGATTTAACAAAATATCCACAACTTAGACAACAGAGGAGAAAAATGGAAGAATTGGAAGGTACTTTCACCTATTCATCTTCAGCTCTCTAACAATTTTTTTCAGGATGTTTTGAAGGAGAAGACAACAATTGCATTGTGGTTGAAGTTGGAGCAATTGTGCATGATCAAAAGTCTGACGAGCAAATTGTATTTTAAGCAGATGTTGTATTTTCATCGCATGGTAGAAAGCGAATCTTTGGAAGATCATCTGGCTGTGTTCAAGGAGATCGTTGTCGATTTGTAGACATTAGAGGTAAAGTATAATAAAGAAAATTTGGCCTTAATCCTATTGGGTTCGTTGTCTGCTACATTTAGGGACAGGATTTTGTATAGTCATAATATTCTCACAATTGAAGACATATATGATGCTTTATTCTCAAATGACAAGATAAAGCATATAGTTGGATCTGAGCCTAGAGTTGAAGAAATTTTGGTGGTTTATGGTAATTGGCGAAGGGGAAAGTCAAGGTCGAGTTTCAGCAATTAGGTTTGCTATTATTGCAAGAAGAATGACACATTAATAGAGATTGTGAAAAATGCATAATAAAGGTACTTCAGCTGCAAATCACATGAAGCAATCAAACACTTTGAACAAGACCAACATAGTTGAGGACTTTTCGAGTGATAGAGATGTCTTGACAATTTTTAACGTGGAATCTAAACATGACAAAGAGTGGATTTTGGAGTCAACTTGTACGTTCCATATGTGTCCAAAATGGGATTTGTTTCAAACATATGAAACGATGATGCAAGGTGTAGTTGTCATGGGTAACAATGAACTTGTTAGATAGCTGGTATTGGTAGAGTCAGATTAATGTTGTTAGATGGAACATGTAGAACACTTGAACACATTTAACATATTCTAAATTTGAAGAAAAATCTCATTTTGTGGAGTACTTTTGATTCGAAAGATTACATGTTCTCTGAAGTAGGTGGAGTTTTGAGGGTCTGGAAGGGTGATCGTGTTGTATTGGAAGGATGAAAGAGGTTCCAATTATACATATTGCAAGGTCGGGCAGAATCGATGAAGAAAAGTGAGCACAGGTTTAATACCGTGGTGGAGATTTACTTTCGTGTTGTACCTTTGAAATTTGGATCTGGGTCCATATTGAAGAACACTACTTAGTCGAGTTTAGAAGATATGACTAATTTCGCTTTCCCACTATTGTCCGCAATTCCATCGTATTCAACTGCTAGAAATAGACCCATTGGAGGTAGGTACGGGAATGTTGATTTGGTTGCACATGCTTTTGGGATTTTTGAAGATGTGGAGACTTGCAATGGGCCCTCGGTGAAATCATTGAGAGTTGATTTTGCTACGAGGTGTACTTCGACCCTATTTGGTAAATCTTGAATTTCTTGTAGGAATTTTTGAAACTCAATGTTTAGGTTCGAGTATCACTTGTGGATACTGTGAAAGAGGAAGAATAATTTTTCATGAGTGGAGAAGATTGGTTTTGAAGAGTTCAGTCATTACGCTAGAAGCAGGCTTATTTTTTTAGTGGAGAAATTTCAAAGCTTCTTTCGTTGCACTAGAATTCGTGTCAATGTGGAGATTGTTAGAATTTGAGTATGACCCGAATTATTTGATTAAGATAATTGAGAGTTTTAAACGTTACAAAATTTATATTAACTGAATTTAATATAAGTTCAAGACATTTAAGGGCTCTAACCAACGAAAATGAGGGGCCGACTGCTGATCGCCCTGTGGTCACGAATAGCCAGCCTTTAATGGCTACAATTCCTTTTCGGTAGTAATATTCCATTTCAGTTGGAAAATGCAGTCAGATGTTTGGGGCGGTATTAAAGTGCACATTACGAAGAATTCTATTTGGAATACTTATAGAATCCTATTCGAAGTCTATTGGCAAATTCTAGTCGAAATTTTGTTTGAAAGCCCTATTGGGAGATGGAATTTGTGCTAGACTTAAAGAGATCGAGATAAGGAAACTTTTGGGTGTTCTCTAAAGGAGCCGACACCATCACAACCAATCTTTGTCCACAAACCAGACCAGATAATTTTTCAAGGTATTATGTTGAAACATGTCAGACGTTAATTTCGCAAATCTGAAAATTCTAGATGGGAATTTGGTGGTTATGGAAAAGCCCAAGTTCCGGTTTCAGTAGTAACAACTCTAGGTGATGATGAGATTTTAGTTTTCAGAGATGGATCAGAACCTAGGACAAATGAAGGATTTTGGCAAAGTTTTATAGTCCAGCAGATACATGGTTACCTAATGGCAAAATTTCTTATGACAATCGTACGAAAACCAATGTTTTGAAAATCGGATCAGACATCGACCCAAAAAAGCGAGAGGGTCAACTGTTGACCCGGGGTCGAATCGGATATCAAAATTAATTTTAAAAAATGGAGTAAACAATTAAATAATTAAAATTGCAAAAGGTTGATCCCACACCGAAAGTTGTAGAATAATATATAGGAATCTTCTCTTTTAAAACCCAATTAAAAGATCCCACATAGAAACTTAAACAATTTTTATACAAGTATCTTCTATTATATGAGCAGCAACAAGGGACAAATGAAATTAGCACTCCAGCAGTTGGAATCCCACATCGGAACATATACTTTTGTACAGGAATATTCTTTTATAGGAAGCAAGAGGGACATCACTTACGTAGGCTTCAGGAGGCTGGGCTTATAAAGGCTATTGAGCCCATTAACAAGTTCAAGAATTTTAATTTGGACACCCAAAAGAAAAAAATAAAATATCCTTAATGAGAGAACCGGTTAATAACCGGGACCGGTTTACCAATTTTCCGGTCAAACTAACCGATTAAACTAGTTTTTTTAAGGGTCTCTCTTTTCCGGTTAATGAATTAGGGCCGGACTGGGATTGAGACCGGTTTTCCCAGTTGAACTGGCCGGTCCGATCCAATTTTCAAAACATTGACGAAAACAAATCAACTCCTTATATCTTGGAGATTTTCTAAGGATCTTGCTCCTGGGCTTTTCTCCCTTGAACTAGATCTAAATGGGAGACAGATTGCGCAGTTTGAGCCTCATTTTTTGAAAATATACATTTTTAAACAGTGCTTTGACATCATTTCAACCACACATTTTTCAATAAAATAATATTACACGTAACTTCAAACTTTTCCTTATTTTTTGACCGCACATTTCTCATCAATACATTATTCAAAAATTCATTCTTATGAAAAGAATAGGGCTCAAACAAGGACAGTATATTATAAGATGGATAGGATTGAACAGTACTGGACCAATGGAGCTTAGAATGGCCATATTTTCAGTTTAGTACCTGGATTATATTTATAACTTTGTTATGCAGATAAGTTTATTTCACATATTCGCTTTTGTTGAAATATTATCCTTCAAGGAAACAGAGAAGACAATAAAAAGAAATAATCAAGAACACTAAATATGGCACAAAGGCTCAAACACGAAATCGTTGTCCTCAAATAATATTTGTCCCTCCCAAATTGAATTTGATGGTTAAGGGGCTCTTGGCAAAGGTTTGTAGGATGAAAAAAAAATGGAAATTTTCATCCAAAAGGACACTAGGCTTCAAATTGAAAAATCAGCCAACGGTTATTTTTTAACCCTATGAATACGCACAATATAATCCATGCGTAAACAATGTAGAAGCATTTTAGCCTTAGTTTTTGCATAAACATGCCTTGCGTACTCATGACAAAAAGGCCCATATTTACGCATGGGCAAAATTACTTCCACCCATTTTATTCATTCCATTTCATTAGGCAATCCTTCGATTATATCTCGATTAATAATGGATGTTTTCAGGCAAATTAAGCAACTTTAGTGGTTGGAGAATGTGGAATGGAATTTGTTTTGGTCGCAACCAAGCATCAATGTGAGGTGTATGCTTATTTTGGGGTATATTGTTAGCCAAAATATTGTAGATTAAAATAATTTTATTAAGTACAGTAAAAGAAATTTGCTCTTAGGTGCCTAGCCCGAAGAAGGGAAGACGAGGCATAGCAAAGGCTAAGGCGATGGTAGGTCCATTCCAGCTATGGATGATCGACCTCTTGAGGAGAGACTTCAGGCAGCAGATATGGATTACCACTCCAAGACCGAGATCCTCCGTCCTAGCATATGGCTGTTCATGTGCGGTCCACTCCACTCCCTCAACAGTGAATGAAACAAGCAATCTAAAATTGCAGGAAATAATAAAAAAGTGAATGAATTTTCAAATCGAGGTATATGTAAACACATAGTGTTCTTTACCGATTCCTCCTCGAGCCATAGTTCTCAAACAAACTGTTGACGCTTTACCAAGTTCCTCTCAATCCAAGAGCACCATATCGACAATTTAGTGCATTAAGATCGAAATTATAAAAATTGTTACAAAATTTAGACAATCTGTTACTCGTATTAGATTGGTGTATATTCAACCTCAGTATCAATTAATCTTCTAGTTTGTGTACTCATTTTCACTCCTGCTTTGAGATCCTTTTGAACTACAATGTTGGGGTTTAACTGGAATGCGAATATCTAATCATATAATTCACGCTGCAAGTAGATAATGAACACAAGATTTACATGGAATAGCCCTCCAGTAAGGTTTTATCAGAGTTTGTCCAAATCTCGAGGTATTGTATCAAACAGGAAAGACAAGGATACCTTTTATCACTTGAGTACATCCAAGCTTGTTTGATAAACTGCTTAAGCGCTCATGCTTCATTACAACCTTAATAAACAAATCAACAATGTTAATGTTAGAGTGGATCTTTTCATCTGCATCATTTTTTCAATTATTTTTCATTCAGTTTCTTTTTCTCCGAGTCTGTACCTCCACAAAATTCTTTAGTTCCCGCAGAGCACTTGTCACATTTTTCCATGTTCAAAAAAGTATGAGGTCTAGAGGGGGGGGGGGGACAAACCAAGTGACATTTCAGACATGAATTTTATACCTCCTCAGTAAATTTAACAATGAATGAGCATCAAAACCAAAATAAAAATAAAGATAAAATTAAATTCATGTTAGCCCACAACTTTATTTAAAAGTAACCATGGTTAATGTCTGTTGTACATATTTCTATAATTTTTTGAAGTCTAATGTTATTGTGCAGCGTAAATCTAAAGTGTATCAATCTTTGAACATGAAGTTGGATGCTTCTGAACACTTCAAAGAAAGGACGCTTCCGTTCTGTCGGTGCTTAACTGGGTCTTTTTTTTTTCTTTTCTTTTCTTTTTTTTTAGTTCCAACGAATTGATCAAAAATTATAATAAAGGAAATTTGAGTCAATATAATTTATTTGAAATCTCTTTTCTTATATTTTTTATTTTTTAATTATACTCTTCCGTTTATACGAAGCAATGTCTAGGTCAAATAAAGACCCTTTTCAAATTTACATCTCTAAATGCAATCAAAGGTACATATTTTATTTAGTTTTTAAGCAAAACATAATTAGAGTTTAGGCGGGATTTTAGGTCTCCACCTAAAAATCATACGAGGGTTTAAATTCGCACCATTGTTTTATTAATTGAAATATAAGTAGAAGTGGGAGGTGACGAGAGTGAAAGACAAACGTAAAATCGTGATTCTATGCTAAAAAAAGTGTACACCTTTAAATTGTTTAGTTGTGAAAATTGCTGAACTTTAATTATTGCATAATTAGTGGTTTTAAACCTAACCATATGTTGTCTGAAAAGAATAACACTAAAACCGATGATTTTAATCCCTACGACCAACATATTCAAGTTACATTTTCCTCGAGTTTTGATGATTCCAAAAGATACTCTTTTTCCTATTATTATTATTATTATTATTATTATTATTATTATTATTATTATTATTATTATTATTATTATTATTTCATCGATATCACTATTAAAAAATAGAGTTTCGAGTTTCAGGCACGGATTTTCCGTTCCTAAAGCTTCAATATCCGTTGCTAATAATCTTTACCAACGGAATATTTGCAACCACAAATCCGTTGGTAATTTGAGGGTCACTGATAGTTACCAACAGATCATGCCGTAGGTAAAGAGTAAACATTTTACTAATGCCGTAGGTAAAGAGTAAACATTTTACCAATAGATCTTTTTTTTTTTTTTTTTAAAAGTTGAGTGACTCAATCGAAACTCTGCATGAGGTTAGGAGGAGCTCTTATCAAATTTACCCTTGAAAAAATTAGAAATGTGATTGTATTGTGACGTTGGTGCAGAGTAGAGTGGAGTCGAGTGGATAGGTTAGGATGGATAGGGGCGCACGAGAAAGGTGTTTGAGGGATCTATCTCGATTTTGACGCTTGAGGGTCCTCATTGACCAAATATATTTATCTGGGGTAATTATTGAAGAAATATGATACACAAATAGGGTTAGGGTTTTTTTAACAGGAGTACACATGTCAAACATCGATTGGACAGTTTCAAAAAAAATTAAAAAAAAGCATCAATTAGCTACTAGCACGCAGTCTCTGTCCCTAAACCATGTCACTTGCCCCTATTTGACTAACATAATACA
>NW_019246870.1:0-8126 GCF_002742605.1 Olea europaea var. sylvestris | reverse complement strand
CATAAGTACTATGCGACCCCAATGGAGAGACGTGGCTTACTTCATGAGAGATTTGAATTATGGGATGTATTCACAAAAAGAATTGGATATGATCGATTTTAAAGGATATTGTCAAAATATCATAATCCTATGGAATCACAGACAACAAAAGCTAGTGCCAGAGCCAGAGCTCAAGCCTAACCCCGAGCCTGAACCAGAGCTAGAGGAAGAGCCTGATGAGAACCCAGAGGAAGAGCTTGAGGACGACCCAGAAGAGGAAATTGAACTAGAGCCGGAAGAACTTGAGCAAGAATTCGAACCATAAAATATCATTGATTTGGTTACAGATTCTGAGCCAAAGTCATGATTACTTCAGACGATGAGACTCCACCAAAATAAGATTCTTAGGACTCATAAAAATTAGAAATAGATGTTATTTGCTTACTTAGGAACAGTTTATTTTTATTTTTTATTTTTGTCTTATTTGGTATTATTTTTTAAAATAAAATACTATATGTAAAGATTTGGAAATTTTTAAGTTTTTCGCCATTATAAAAATTATTATTATTATGTTTATTTTGTGTTATCAAATATTTCTAAATTATATAAAATTTTATTCGTGTTAAGAAAATGGCAAGACAACAACAAAACCAAGTTACAGTCATTAGAGATTTGTTGACGGCTGTACAAGATCTGGGTAGACAACAAGCTCAAGCCTGTTCCCAAAATGTAAACATTAACAATGCCAGCCCAATTGTGGAGTAGTTCCGTCGCTATAAACCTCCAACCTTCTATGGCAAGGCAGACCCACTGACAGCTGAGGAATGGAGCGAATCTTCAAACATCTATCTTACACTAATACTTCAAAGGTATTATACGTAGTATTCATGTTAGTCGATGATGCAAGCCACTGGTGGGAGCCAGCATCGCGCACCAGAACGGAGGCACAACAACTTGCTCTGACTTGTACACAATTTAAGGCGAGGTGATGGCTAAATACTTCCCACAAGCTCTGAGAGATCGAAAAGAGACAGAATTCTTTCAATTTAAATAGGGAAAGATGAAGCTTGAAGGTTATGAGAGAAAGTTTGAACAACTCTCTAGGTATGCGCTACACCTAGTGGACATAAAAACAAAGAAAACAAGGAGGTTTGAGTTAGGATTGCGCTCTGAGATTGATGGAATAATGACATCCCACCAATTCACCACCTATAGCCGTGTATTGCATACTGCCCAGGCAATCTCAAATAGGTTGGAGATTAACCAAACTCCTCAGTAAGGGGCCAAGCCTTTAGGAAAGAGGAAATGGAATGGGTCCAACGAAGAAAAAGGAGAATGACAAAATAAGAAAGTCAACTTTAGATCGAGCTGTGAACGAGTCCTCTCACCTTGTCTAAAGTGTAATAGGATGCATGGTGGTGAATGTCTATTTAGGAAATATGTGTGCTATCAATGTGGCAAAACATGTAACATTTCAAAAAATTGCAAAGAAGACCCCTTGAAGAAGAATGATGAGCAAGAAAAGAAGGGAATTGCCTGAGTTTTTGTTAGCCCAGGAACGGAAAGAAAAGTGGACAAATGATATATATTTTAAATTCCTATCTTATCTTATCTAGAGTCAGATAATTAGATTTTGATAAAAAGAGATGAAGTATATCGATATTGGAAAGGGAAGGTAGTTCTTCTCGATTGAATAAAACAATGATAAAGTACATATTTGTTTTATGATACACATCACCTTGGATTTGACTCTATCAAATAATTTTTTTTGGTTTATCGATTACCGTAGCATACACCTATGTATAGGTATGATGGAAGAGTTTTACATACACAAATCCAAATATTCACTTACGGTAGACAAAGGGAGAGAGAGAATAGTGTTGGAAATCTAAAAGCTTGCATGCATTATTGTCAATCAATACACTTACACAAAAGCAGAAAAGTTGAGAAAAGAATTTGAACACGAGCAATTATATTTTATTTTATTTAGCAAGTTAAGATACTTTTGCGCAAGTGTTTTCGTTTCCTTATACTTTTATATTCAATTAAATATGCATGGATTGCCTGTAAACCTTTGGATTCTTTAAAAAGAGATAGATGAAATTCTATGGGGTTATAAAATGACCTAAGATGGGTGTGTTGCTTGATCGCCAATATACTCCATAAAAGCATAGTGATATGAAGTATAGATTTTATTTGTTATATAATTGGTATGGAAACTATATGAATCTTACTGTTTATTTTAATATTCGCTCTTACAAATTTTTACAGGTTAGTTTGGGTCAATTGGAGATGGTGGTGAGATGGTGATGCAGACAGCCAAGTGAATCAAAGTTTTTTTTTTTTATGTCTCTAAATTAATTATTAGATTTATTTATTCAAAGACTCATTTGTTTAATTAGTCCATTGATTATATTTAAATTTTTAGAAACTCAGATCTTGCATTTAAATTGATATGTATGGTTGAAAATAAAGAATTCCTTTTATTTGAGATGTTCCACAATTATAAAAGAGAAAATTGAGTTTTCCGTAACACTCCCAACATTTATAAAAATTTGGAGTGTTACACATAGCATCCATGTTTGGAACATCAATACAATGATTCTTACAAAATGAGACAACTTGTTGCAAGAAAGAATTCCATCCATCATCTCTCATAAGTTGTAGTTGTTTTTTGCAAACTTTCACCATGTCAATTGCGTGGGCAATGTCTTGAACTTTGTTTCGCAATGCCTTTGAAATTCCCAAAACACTCCTCATTAAATGTAGATTAAATGCAAAATCAAATGATTCTATTAACTCAAATAAATTGAACGACTCACTTTTTTTGTCACAAGTACTAGATCCATCTTCAACAATTATTTCAAGTACATCAATAACAGCTGCAAACATGCTAATCAAGCTGACCATAAAATTATAATGGGATCCCCAATGCGTATCACCTGAGCGCTAAAGAGCGGTTTCTTGATTAAGTTCCTGTCCACTTAAAAATATCACCGTTCTCCAATGCCTCAATAATGAATTTCTCTCGAAGAAGATCACAACATTTAGAAGATGCTCCAACATTATTTACCACATTAGCAACCACACGAAAGAAAATAGTAATCAATATATTCTTCTTTGCCACAGCTACAAAAGCTAATTGCAGTTGATGAGCAAAACAATGAACATAAAAGATACAAGGAACGAAAATGATACGGGATTAATCCAATACACTTTGTTGGGAAAAATAAGAGATTAAGCCATAATATGAAGTAATTGATCACAAGAACAATGAAATTTTGCAGAGAATGAAGATTTTATTATAATATGGAAAAATAATTCAAAGATTATATATTTACATGTTTTTAAATCCTTTCTAAATCATAATGAAGAGCTAACTATATATAGGGGATGTCCAAACCCTCATAGTAAAGTTGTAGTGAAGTAGAATGTAAGAAACAAAGTGCAAAGTGGAGTAGAGGAGGAAAAACTGCGCAAGAGCCGAAACAGACTAGTGGTGCTACGGCACCACAGGCCTGGCGCTGCGACGTCGCAACATTGGTGCCACGACGCCCACTTTTGGGTCCTTTACTCCAAAATCTTGATTTTCTTCATCCCAATATCCTCTTCAAGTCCAACACAAATTCCTAATCCCAATGGACTTCCAAAGAGAACTTCAATTAGAATTTGCCTAGTAAATTAGAACAGGATTTCATAATAGTATTCCAAATAGCATTTTTCCTAATGTGCGATTTAGTTAGAACTCTCAATTATATTTAACAAAGAATTCGGATCACAACCAAATTCTAATAATTGTCATCTATGGTAAAGCTATGATCGGCTTACTAGTTTGTTCCTCCGAGGATATTTACTAATTGGTAACGGATAAATTTTGCATTACTGCCCAGCGTATTGGTATTCTCCAGAGTATCATGTAATGGTTTCTTTTGCATTCTGAGATTCTACCCGTTTCTTCCCTTTTCTTTTTCTCCCTAACATTGAAAGGATTCTCTGAATTGTTATATGAAACATTTTAAGTGATTATGGACTTAGGAGGAAATTATTACCTGTCAACGTATTCTTTAACAGCTCTTTTGCTTGAACCAATCAAGATCACGATCAAAGCTTTTCTTACTACATGTAGTTGTCACACGAAGAAAGAAATAAGCCAGTGAGAACATGTATTCAGCAGTAACAAAATACTCATAATCCATGACAGATGAAAGGAAAAGTGAAAATAAAATATTTATAATCTAGAAAATAATCATTAACCATATCTTATAATCAATAATCTAACAAATGTATAGTGATTTGTGATAAGCAAAGGGAGAGACTCATCAAACACCTGACTAATAAAATGGCTATTTTAACATTCTTATCAAAGATAGTATCAAAACAAAACCTGACAACAATATATTCTCCATATCAGGCTTTAGAATATGGAAATTCTAGTAAAACTGCCAAAACTTTACCTTCCCTAAAAATATTAGGCTTGGTTGCATTTGCTGGCTCCAGCAGGCGAAAGAGATCGAATGCAAAGAGCCGACTATAGCTGAAACTTCCCTTGGTCTAAGTTCTTTCTGCAATGTCCTTCAAAATGCCATCAATCTCTCCTTCCCTGGATGCAAAATCAACTATGGTACTGGAATTTTGTGCACGAGCCCATTCTTCCATTTTTTGTGCATCAGCCTGAAATGTAGTACTTGAACCCTTAATACGCGCATCAACAAAAAGACCATAACTTATACAACTTGAACCAGTAAAAAATACACGTTGACAGTTTCTGTTCTCCTGCAAATAAATGATATGACAAATAGAATAATGAGATTCTCAATCAACTGATTACAAGTTAGTGGCTTCGTACATCCCTATCAAAATGCACATGAGAGCCTGTCAATTTTTGTTTTCCCCTCTAGAGAAGAACATTTTGTCCCTGCACTTCCAAAATACTTGTCATGTTCATTATTTTCAGCACCGACTCACCGGGAACCTTTATTTTATTTTATTTTCCTTTTTCCCCTGAATCCAATAACAAATGCTTCAAAATTCACTTACATTCAGAGACAAAATATGGAAAAATCGAAAATGGAGGATACATGCCTATATTGATCAGGACCCTCATTCAAAGGTTCGATGTAAGCTTTAAGAATAGTGTCTCGATCTTCATCACTTGGGTACCTATCCATGAGTTGATGATATACAGTGACAAAACCAAGTGCAAACGGGGCCACACGAATGTTGCTGTATGATAAGTTCTTGGAATACAGTACTGTATATACTTGGAATTGGGCAACAATGCCATTTAACACAGCTGGAACAGATTAACAGAATCACTAAGGTTTACCATTTTATTCCAAATATTCATAAATTAAGTTGGAAAATGTTCTCGAAAATTTTCAAGTCTATCCTAGAAAATTAACAACTTGTTCAGAATGCTTGGATGGTTCAATATTCTTGTAAAATGAACACTTTGGAACAGAAAATTGTATCTTTTTCTCGCTAAAAGTGATATCTCCGTGTAATTTCCTTGTAATTAAAAATGATAATAAAATTACCCGTGGCAGTGGACATGCAGTGAGATGTCATACGAGGACTAGAAGCTGGGAAGTTAAGTGAAAAAATGTTTGCCACGAAACTTGAATGCATCAAAATTGCTGCTGAAACTACGAGTCAAATTCTTGTCTGAGGATTGAGTTATTCCCATGAACGATACTGAAGCTATACACACCATTTATTATATGTAGAAGAAAGTAACAGAATTGATTGTTCTTTCTGCATAGAGAAAATTTGGTTCAGAATAGGAAATGAATTGTGAAAGTGTAAAAGGCGTGTTTCACTGAATTGGAAACTTTGGAGTTATTTAAAAGAAGTGCCACTTTGTCTTTTTTAATTGGTTTGGAGGGCCACATGGAAACCACCAATTGGTTATTTTACTAAAATGAGGATTGTGCTTCTTCAACTCCATTGTGAAGCATTGGATCATAATGTGTGGCTGGGATTTAATCTTGATTACACATGATTTTTATGACTCTTGTTCTACCCGTTTTTAGTGGCAGGAGAGTTCTCATTCTTTCTGGAGATCTTTAAAAGGCGGCTCTCTCTCTCTCTCTCTCTCTCTGAAATTCTTCCAATTTCTATTATGTTTCACTGTGATTATTGGAGAGGTTAAAGAATTGTATAACCCTTGTGTTATAGACTTGAAAGAAAGGTTTCGATCTGTTATTTTTTACCGTGGTGCACTGGTTTAGCTGTGTTAGTTCTTGTCAAGTTTAGGGTTGATTCTTGTATCTGGTTCTTGAGATCTTTGTGTGATCTATGATTAGAACCTTAAGAGAAAGTCAGATTGGTTCCTTTGTACATTGTTCTCTTTGGAAGGCTAGTTTTACATAGTGGATTGGGCTGATCGTGAGCCCCCCAGATTAGCCCTTATTGGGTGAACTGGGTGACCATTTTTGGTGTTATTATTCTTTACATTTTCTTCATTTTATTTACTGTTTTAGATGCATGATTTTTGCCGAATGATAGATGTTTTTGGTTTGACTGAGTGACTGAAAATATAAAATCATTGAGGTAAAATCAAATCTGGGACCTAAGAAAAATGGGTTGTACTACCTAATGGGTGAGGCAATTACTTCACAAGAAGCTAATCATCTTAGTGTTACTGATGACAAATCTAAATTGTGGCACAAAAGAATGGGACATGTAGGAAATAAATGTTTGAAACATTTTGAGTGACCAAAAGTTACTTGGTAAAGGTCTTATTAAACCTTTAAATTTTTGTGAGACTTGTTTTTTGGGAAAGTCTCACAGGGTGTGTTTTGAGGTGGGTTCACATATAGCGAAAAGACATTTGGATTATGTCCATGCAAATTTGTGGGGGCTTGAAGAGCATCCCAGCTTTGGTGGAAATAAGTACTTTCTATCCTTCATAGATGATTACTCTAAAAAAGTATGGGTTTACCCCTTAAAGGCTAAATTTGAGACTTCTCATAAATTTCGGACTTGGCTTAAAATTGTGGAAAATCAATTGGATAAAAGGTTAAAAACTCTAAGAACGGATAATGGTATAGAGTTTTGTAACGTGGAATTTGATAACTTTTGTAAGCAAAAGGGAATCATGAGACAAAGGACGGTTAAGTACACACTTCAACAAGATGAGGTAGCGAAAAGAATCAATAAGACTTTGATGAATAAGGCTAGGTGCATGTTAGTCAGTTCAGGACTTGCTAAAGGGTTTTGGGCTGAGGCATGATGCAAAGCAGCATATTTGTTGAATAGATCTCTATCTAGTTATGTCGAGTTTAAGACTCCTCAAGAACTATGGACAGGGAAGCCACCAAATTTAGCACATATTAGAGTGTTTGTGTATATGGCATATACACGCCAAACTGAGGGCAAGTTGGTGCCTAGGGATATTAGATGTGTTATGCTAGGCTATCCTAAGGGGATTAAATGTTATAGGTTGTGGATTTTAGGGGAACCTGATATTAAGATCATTAACATCAAGGATGTTATGTTTAATGAATCTGAAATGCCTTGTTTAAAATTCATAAAACATGATGATTCTCAGGAAATTGAATCTCATAAGAAATTTCAGAATGAGGTGAAGTTGGCAAAATATGACTTCACTCATTCCGATGAGAATGAACCTGTAATTGATGAGGTTGATTTACCTCATGGTGAAAATGAGAAGGAAACTAACACCCCAATAATTCCAGCTTTCCATGTGGAGATACTCTATGGCCGAAAGAGTTTCTGCTGCATAAAACCTGAAATGCATGTATGAAAATATACAATACACTGGATTAAGAAACAACTTTCTAATTATCTATTAATTTGTTATTGAATACTTGAAAATATATAGACACAAACTTCCATCTAACTTTTCTATGGTAAAGCTAATTAGAATGAAAAAAAAAATTGAATCAACATCATCATTATTAATTTCGGACTTGACTTTTTTTATCTATCGATTATTTATCCAGCACTATGCTTTCTATGGATACACCAACATACATTTACCATATTCCCCAGCTACTAGAGGAATGCAGGGAGACTTGTGCGCATTTTGTTTAGGTATGCACGACTAGATTGCTTTTCAGGGTGGGTAGATCATGCAGACTTTTTACCCCTTGTCAAAGAAAATTGGGAAAAGAGAACTAGAA
>NW_019246869.1:0-1442 GCF_002742605.1 Olea europaea var. sylvestris | reverse complement strand
AGTTGTGAGTTCAATCCAAAACGGTCGCTACATTTTCAAAAAGTACTAATGGGCCAAAAACGGACACCGTGTGCAAAAGTTACACTCAATCCTTCGCACGCCGAATATCCAAGCGTTCCAAATATAAAAATGCTCATTCTTTCGAAAAATGGCGAAAATCCCTCGAACGTCACGACGAAGTTGTGAGTTCAATCCAAAACGGTCGCTACATTTCCAAAAAGTACTTATGGGCCAAAAACGGACACCGTGCGCAAAAGTTACGCTCAATTCTTCGTACGCCGACTATCCAAGCGTTCCAAATAAGCAAGTGCTCATTCTTTCAAAAAAGGTCGAAATCCCTCGAACGTCACGACGCAGTTGTGAGTTCAATCCCAAACGGTCGCTACATTTCCAAAAAGTTCTTATAGGCCAAAAACGGACACCGTGTGCAAAAGTTACGCTCAATTCTTCGCACTCCGACTATCCTAGCGTTCCAGATATGAAAGTGCTCATTCTTTCAAAAAATGGCTGAAATCCCTCGAACGTCACAATGAAGTTGTGAGTTCAATCCAAAACGGTCGCTACATTTCCTAAAAGTACTTATGGGCCTTAACCGGACATCGTGTGCAAAAGTTACGCTCAATTCTTCGTACGCCGACTATCCAAGTATTCCAAATATAAAAGTCCTCATTCTTTCAAAAAAGGTCGAAATCCCTCGAACGTCACGAAGAAGTTGTGAGTTCAATCCCAAACGGTCGCTACATTTTCAAAAAGTACTTATGGGCCAAAAACGAGCACCGTGTGCAAAAGTTACGCTCAATCCTTCGCACGCCGAATATCCAAGCGTTCCAAATATAAAAATGCTCATTCTTTCGAAAAATGGCGGAAATCCCTCGAACGTCACGACGAAGTTGTGAGTTCAATCCCAAACGGTCGCTACATTTCCAAAAAGTTCTTATGGGCCAAAAACGGACACCATGTCCAAAAGTTACGCTCAATCCTTCTTACGCCGACTCTCCAAGCGTTCCAAATATAAAAATGCTCATTCTTCCGAAAAATGGCGGAAATCCCTCGAACGTCACGACGAAGTTGTGAGTTCAATCCCAAACGGTCGCTACATTTCCAAAAAGTTCTTATGGGCCAAAAACGGACACCATGTCCAAAAGTTACGCTCAATCCTTCTTACGCCGACTCTCCAAGCGTTCCAAATATAAAAATGCTCATTCTTCCGAAAAATGGCGGAAATCCCTCGAACGTCACGACGAAGTTGTGAGTTCAATCCCAAACGGTCGCTACATTTCCAAAATGTACTTATGGGCCCAAAACGGACGCCGTGTGTAAAAGTTACGCTCAATTCTTCGCACCCTGACTATCCTAGCATTCCAAATATAAAAGTGCTCAGTCTTTCAAAAAATGGTGAAAATCCCTCGAACGTCACGACGAAGTCGTGAGTTCAATCCAAA
>NW_019246868.1:0-1442 GCF_002742605.1 Olea europaea var. sylvestris | reverse complement strand
TTGAGCCCATTCCGACACAGTCGCGAAAAATGACGAAATTGCCCCCTGCGCGATTTTTTTGGTTCCGATCAACCAGTCAAATTCTATCCCATTCCGATACAGTCGCAAAAAATGACTAAATTGCCCCCGGCGCGGTATTTTGTTTCCGATCAACCGGTCAAATTTTATCCATTCCGACACAGTCGTGAAAAATGACGAAATTGCCCCCGGGGCGATTTTTGTTTCCGATCAACAAGTCAAATACTAACCCATTCCGACACAGTCGCGAAAAATGACGAAATTGCCCCTGGCGCGGTTTTTGTTTCCGATCGACCAGTGAAATTTCAGCCCAATCTGACACAGTCGTGAAAAATGACGAAATTGCCCCTGAAGCGATTTTTGTTTCCGATCAACCAGTCAAATTTAAGCCCATTCCGATACAGTCGTGAAAAATGACGAAATTGCCCCCAGCGCGATTTTTGTTTCCGATCAACCAGTCAAATTTGAGCCCATTCCGACACAGTCGTGAAAAGTGACGAAATTGCCCCTGAAACGGTTTTTGTTTACGATCAACCAATCAAATTTTAGCCCTTTCGGACACAGTCGAGAAAAATGATGAAATTGTCCCCGGCGCGATTTTTATTTCCGATCAACCGGTCAAATTTCAGCCCATTCCGACACAGTCGCGAAAAATGACGAAATGTCCCCGGCGCGATTTTTATATTTGATCAACCAGTCAAATTTCAGCCCATTCCGACACAGTCGCGAAGAATGACGAAATTGCCCCAGCGCGATTTTTGTTTCTGATCAACCCGTCAAATTTTAGCCAATTCCGACGCAGTTTTGAAAAATGACGAAATTCAGCCGGTGCTGTTTCTGTTCCCAATCAACCTTTCAAATTTGAGCCCATTCCGATACAGTCGCAAAAAATGACGAAATTGCCCCTAGCGCGATTTTTGTTTCCGATCAACCAGTCAAATTTGAGCCCATTCCGACACAGTCGTGAAAAATGACGAAATTGCCCCTGAAGCGATTTTTCTTTCCGATCAACCAGTCAAATTTTAGCCCTTTCCGACACAGTCGAGAAAAATGACGAAATTGTCCCCGGCGCCATTTTTATTTCCGATCAATCAGTCAAATTTCAGCCCATTCCGACACAGTCGCGAAAAATGAGGAAATTGCCTCGGCGCGAATTTTGTTTCCGATTGACCCGTCAAAATTTAGCCAATTCCGACGCAGTTACGAAAAATGACAAAATTCATTCGTCGCGGCTTTTGTTTCCGATCAACCCGTCAAATTTGAGCCCATTCCGACACAGTCACGAAAAACGACGAAATTGCCCCCGGCGCGATTTTTGTTTCCGATCAACCATCAAATTTTAGCCAATTCCGACACAGTCGTGAAAAGTGACGAAATTGCCCCTGAAGCGGTTTTTGTTTCCGATCAACCAGTCAAATTTTAGC
>NW_019246867.1:0-1442 GCF_002742605.1 Olea europaea var. sylvestris | reverse complement strand
TTTGATTTCATGATAACTTCGGGTTTGTTCATTTTTGGCAAATTGCTAGTCTAATTCGATTGGAATCGAGCCACTGAAAAGTGGTTTTTGATTTCATGATACTTCGGGTTTGTTCGTTTTTGGCGAATAGCAAGTCTAATTCGATTGAAATCGAGCCAAGGAAAAGAGGTTTTTGATTTCATGATAACTTCGGGTCTGATTGTTTTCAAAAAATTGCTTGTCAAATTCAGTTGGAATCGAGCCAATGAAAAGTGGTTTTCAATTTCATGATAACTTCGGGTTTGATCGTTTTCGGCTTATTGCTAGTCCAATTCGATTGGAGTCGAGACAATGAAAAGTGGTTTTTCATTTCATCATAACTTTTGGTTTGTTCATTTTTGGAGAATTGCTAGTCTAATTCGATTGGAATCGAGCCAATGAAAAGTGGTTTTTGATTTGATGATAACTTCGGGTTTGTTCGTTTTTGGCGAATTGCTAGTCTAATTCGATTGGAATCGAGCCAGTGAAAAGTTGTTTTCTATTTCATGATAACTTCGGGTATTATAAATTTCCACAAATTGCTAGTCTAATTCGATTAGTACCGAGCCAATGAAAAGTGGTTTTCGATTTCATGATAATATCGGGTATGTACGTCCTTGCGAAATCGCTAATCTAATTAGATTGGAATCAATCCAATGAAAAGTGGTTTTTGATTTCTTGATAACATCGAGTTTGTTCATTTTTTACGAATTGCAAGTCTAATTCGATTGGAATCGAGCCAATGAAAAGAGGTTTTTGATTTCATGATGACTTCGGGTTTGATCATTTTCGGTGAATTGCTAGTCTAATTCGATTGGAATCGAGCCAATGAAAAGTGGTTTTTGATTTCATGATAACTTCGGGTTTGTTCGTTTACAGCGAATTGCTAGACTAATTTGATTGGAATCGAGCCAATGAAAAGTGATTTTTGATTTCAAGATAACTTCGGGTTTGTTCGTTTACGACGAATTGCTAGTCTTATTCTTTTAGAATTGAGCTAATGAAAAGTGGCTTTCCATTTCATGATAACTTCGGGTTTGATCGTTTTCGAAAAATTGCTTGTCAAATTCAGTTGGAATCGAGCCAATGAAAAGTGGTATTCGATTTCATGATAACTTCGGGTTTCATCGTTTTCGGCTTATTGCTAGTCCAATTCGATTGGAATCGAGCCAATGAAAACTGGTTTTTGATTTCATGATAACTTCGGGTTATTTCGTTTAAGGCGAATTGCTTGTCTAATTCGATTGGAATCGAACCAATGAAAAGTGGTTTTTGATTTCATGATACTTCGGGTTTGTTCGTTTTTGGCGAATAGCAAGTCTAATTCGATTGAAATCGAGGGAATGAAAAGAGGTTTTTGATTTCATGATAACTTCGGGCTTGATTGTTTTCGAAAAATTGCTTGTCAAATTCAGTTGGAATCG
>NW_019246866.1:0-1442 GCF_002742605.1 Olea europaea var. sylvestris | reverse complement strand
AGGGCAATTTCGTCATTTTTCGCGACGGTGTCGGAATCGGCTAAAATTTTACATATTGATCGGAAACAAAAATTGCGCCGGGAGAATTTCGTCATTTTTCGCGACGGTGTCGGAATGGACTAAAATTTGACTGATTGATTGGAAACAAAAATCGCGCTGTTGGCAATTTCGTCATTTTTCGCGACAGTGTCGGAATTGGCTAAAATTTGATAGGTTGATCAGAAACAAAAATCGCGCTGGGGGCAATTTCGTCATTTTTCACGACGGTGTCGGAATCGGCTAAAATTTGACCGATTGGTCGGAATCAAAAATCGTGCCGGGGGCAATTTCCCCATTTTTCTCGACGGTGTCGGAATGGGCAAAAATTTGACAGATTGATCGGAAACTAAAATCGCGTGGGGGGTAATTTCGTCATTTTTCGCGACGTTGTCGGAATCGTCTAAAATTTGACAGATTGATCGGAAACAAAAATCGTGCCGGGGACAATTTAGTCATTTTTCGCGAAGGTGTCGGAATGGGCTTAAATTTGACTGATTGATCGGATACAAATATCGCGCCGGGGGCAATTTCGTCATTTTTCGGGACGATGTCGAAATCGGCTAAATTTTGACAGATTGATCGGAAACAAAAATCGCGCCGAGGACAATTTCGTCATTTTTCGCGACGGTGTCGGAATCGGCTAAAATTTGACTGGTTGATCGGAAACAAAAATCGCGTCGGGGGCAATTTCGTCATTTTTCCGGACGGTGTCGGAATCGGCTAAAATTTGACAGATTAATCGTAAACAAAAATCGCGCCGGGGGCAATTTCGTCATTTTTCGGGACGGTGTCGGAATCGGCTAAAATTTTACATATTGATCGTAAACAAAAATCGCGCCGGGGGCAATTTCGTCATTTTTCGCGACGGTGTCGGAATCGGCTAAAATTTTTCATATTGATCGGAAGCAAAAATCGCGCCGGGACAATTTCGTCATTTTTCGCGACGGTGTCGGAATGGACTAATATTTGACTGATTGATCGGAATTAAAAATCGCGTCGTTGGCAATTTCGTCATTTTTCGCGACGGTGTCGGAATTGGCTAAAATTTGATAGGTTGATCAGAAACAAAAATCACGCTGGGGGCAATTTCGTCATTTTTCACGACGGTGTCGGAATCGGCTAAAATATGACCGATTGATCGGAAACAAAAATCGCGCCGGGGGCAATTTCGCCTTTTTTCGCGACGGTGTCGGAATGGGTAAAAATTTGACAGATTGTTCGGAAACAAAAATCGCGCCGGGGCCGATTTCGTCATTTTTCGCGACGTTGTCGGAATCGTCTAAAATTTGACAGATTGATCGGAACCAAATATCGCGCCGCGGACAATTTAGTCATTTTTCGCGAAGGTGTCGAAATGGGCTTAAATTTGACTGATTGATCGGATACAAAAATCGCCCCGAGGG
>NW_019246865.1:0-1442 GCF_002742605.1 Olea europaea var. sylvestris | reverse complement strand
AGCCAATTCTGACATAGTCGAGAAAAAAGACGAAATTGCACCCGACGCGATTTTTGTTCCCAATCAACCTGTCGAATTTGAGCTTATTCCGACACGGTCGAGAAAAATGACGAAATTACCGTCGGCGCGATTTTTCTTTCCGATCAAACTGCCAAATTTCAGCCAATTCCGACCCCGGCGCGGTTTTTTGTTTCCGATCAACAAGTAAAATTTTAGCCAATTCCGACACAGTCACGAAAAATGACGGAATTACACCCGGCGCGATTTTTGTTCCGGATAAACCTGTGAAATTTGTGCCCATTCCAACACAGTCGAGAAAAATGACGAAATTGCCGTCAGCGCGATTTTTATTTCCGATTAAACTGCGAAATTTCAGCCAATTCCGACACAGTCAAGAAAAATGACGAAATTGCCGCCGGTGCGCTTTTTATTTCCGATCAAACTGCCAAATTTCAGCCAATTTCGACACAGTCGAGAAAAATGACGAAATTGCCCCCGGATCGATTTTTGTTCCCGATAAACCTGTCAAATTTGAGCCCATTCCGACACAGTCGAGAAAAATGACGAAATTTCCATCGGCGCGATTTTTATTTCCGATCAAACTGCCAAATTTCAGCCAATTCCAACACAGTCGAGAAAAATGACGAAATTGCCCCCGACGCGGTTTTTGTTTCCAATCAACCAGTCGAATTTTAGCCAATTCCGACAAAGTCGCGAAAAATGGCGAAATTGCCCCCGGTGCGATTTTTATTTCAAATCAAACTGCCAAATTTCAGCCAATTCCGACTTAGTCGAGAAAAATGGCGAAATTACCCCCGGCGCGATTTTTGTTTCCGATCAACAAGTCAAATTTTAGCCAATTCCGACACAGTCATGAAAAATAACGAAATTACACCCGGCGCGATTTTTGTTCCCGATCAACCAGTCAAATTTGAGCCCATTCCGACACATTCGCGAAAAATGACGAAATTGCCACCTGCTAATTTTTGTTTCCGATCAACCTTTCAAATTTTAGCCCATTATGATACATTCGTGAAAAATAACGAAATTGCCACCGGCGCGATTTTTGTTTCCGATCAACCTGTCAAATTTGAGCCCATTCCGACACAGTCGAGAAAAATGACGAAATTGCCCCCGGCGCGGTTTTTGTTTCAGATCAGCCAGTCAAATTTTAGCCAATTCCGACACAGTCATGAAAAATAACGAAATTACCCCCGGCGCGATTTTTATTTTAGATCAAACTGCCAAATTTCAGCCAATTCCGACACAGTCGAGAAAGATGACGAAATTGCCCCCGGCGCGGTTTTTGTTTCCGATCAACCAGTCAAATTTTAGCCAATTCCGACACAGACCCAAAAAATGACGAAATTACACCCGACGCGGTTTTTATTCCCGATCAACCTGTCAAATTTGAGCCCATTCCGACACAATCGAGAAAAATG
>NW_019246864.1:0-1442 GCF_002742605.1 Olea europaea var. sylvestris | reverse complement strand
TATTGACATCGATTTTCATTAAATACGTCATTTATGAGCATTTTCATATGCATGCACGACATGTGACATGGTTGAAAATCCTGTATGTAAAACATGATTTCAAAGTGAGTTTCATTATAAATGTTTTATTGACCGCTACTAGGGCACCGAGGCATGTGAGGCATGCTTATGTGATATGTTTGGCATTGCAAGTGTTACTTCCTAGGTGATTGCAAAGGTAGACAGAGGATGTGCCTTTGATGATCATGGGAGGGGGGACCACTCGACTGTGCCCTTGTGATATTATGATTATTGGCGTTGTCGGGTGGGAGACTTCTTGGGTGATCATAGGGGTAGTCAGGGGATGGGCCTCTAGTGGTCACGAGAGGATGGTCCACTCGTCGGTGTTGATTTCATATTGGCCATTTGATTATTGATATTGATATTATGCAGAGCTCTATTCGGTGCATAGTAGGTAAGTCAAGGGCCCAATGAAATGAAAGATTTCAAGTGAAATGATTTCTAGTCGACTTTAACGAATATTGAAAAATGATACTTTTTATCATGATATTTAAAGTAAATGACATGGTGTCATATGTCATTATTACTCATGTTCAGGACATGCATGATTTTGCTTACTAAGCGTTATATCACGGACTTGCTAATTTCCTTTAAGAACCGTGCGGCCTTAGTGTCTTCAACTTCCGCCCCCGCGGTTATTACACTAAGTCAGCCTCCCGATTGGCATTGATGTCTTAGAAAGGCACTAAGTAGAACACTTTAAGAAAGGGACAATGAAGGAACACAAGAACTTACAAAGAAGACTTTGTATTGAATAAGGATACTCTTTACAACTTCACTCTCTCTTGATGCTTTCAAATGAATCCTACCAAGCTATTTATAGTAGTAGCCTCCTCAAATGGATGGCTAGGATCTTTTCTATCCAACGGTCTAGATTACACATCTAGAATTATCTATACAAATATCTACATTAAAATATCTATGGACTAAACTAGGATGATCTAGAATAATCCACCAAGTGAGGAGCTTATAGGCTTCTAGAATGTCCCACCATATTCTAGTAATCTTCATGCACTTGTGGAAGTCTAGAATATTCCGGTTAGCCCCAAGTCGTCAACATTTTAAATTTCTCGATCTTCTTGTGTCAAAATCGAGCGAGTCGTGACATCCTCCCCTGCCTATTTGGGCGACGCCCTCGTCGCCGCGTAATGCTTTAGGTTGTCTTCGAACTGCCACAAGTTTTCTTGACTTTTCCACGTTGCTTTGGACTCGGGCAATCCCTTCCACTTTATCAAAAATTGTTGGCAAGGAGGCACTCCACGCCTTCGAACAATGCGATCTGCTAGCATCTCATCAACCTCCTTGTCAAATGACTTAGTCACAATCAGAGGTGCCCGTTGTGACTCCCCTCGGCTAGGGTCTTCCATGTCTTCATGATATGG
>NW_019246863.1:0-1442 GCF_002742605.1 Olea europaea var. sylvestris | reverse complement strand
TAGGAAGGGCAATACCCTTCGATGAGATGACTAAAACCCAACAAAGGCATTTCCAACGAAACTATGGACGGATGATGAGGCAGAAACAGGGAATGTCACATCCTAAAGCGCCTAAACTACTCAATGTAGCCAATCAAAATGTCCTCAAAAATAGTGAAGAGACTGGTACAGATGAATCAATGAAGGAACTGCTAGAAACTTCTTCTGGGAGATCAAAATTTGAGCGGGACAGAAGGGATGGAGAAGTTCCAGATCAGCCCCTTACCTCCAGTTCGGTACGTTACCTCCTGTCGTGGCCAATAATTATTTACTGGCCAATGAATTCAAGAATAAAGAAAAAGAAGAAGAGAGGGAGGACAACGAAGGAGAAGCTTGCGTGCTGATATGTGAAGAAGGCCAGACTTCTAGAGAGGCCTACAACGATGAAGAGGACGATAGGATGACAGACATTGAATAAGAAATCGACCTAGAAGGAGAAGGAAGAAAGAGAGGAGTATCGCGCAATACTCTATTGAATCAACTACATTGAGAGGGAGTTCGCGAAGTAGACTTGTTGGGAGAACCATCTGGGCGTCCTTTCGATTTCTACGTACTATACGGGACACCCAAAAGGAAGAAGAGAGTGCCTCGCTCTGAAAAGTATGGGTCACCTCCAAGAGTAATGCCTCCTCCCACAGGTTGGGTAACTGATGAGGAAGCATTAGAAAAAAGTAAGAAGAAAGTTCAGGAGACAGAGGATCAGCGCGATATACTGCACGTCGACTTATCACAGGGGGATAATTCGACAGAAAACAAGCAGGAAGTAGAAATAGAGGCTGCCGAAAAGGTTATTTTTAAACGGTCAACCATGAAATTGACTAAACACTTGAGGCCGTTGTACGTTTAAGCTCTAGTTAACGACATCCCAGTGGCAAAAGTGCTTGTCGACAATGGAGCAGCTATAAACACCATTCCATCTAGGATGATGAGGAAGTTCGCAAAGATAGAGGGTGACATGATTCCTACAGAAGTCATCCTCACGAGCTTCAATGGAGGAACAACTTCAGCTAAGGGAGTTATGCCATTGGACATAACTATAGGGACGACTACTAGGACCACTGTCTTCTTTGTAATAGATGGTCCTACTAGTTACAATGTGCTACTAGGAAGAGATTGGATACACGGAAGTCGCTGTATACCCTCATCGCTCCATCAATGCCTGATCTTTTGGAATAACAAAGGCGAAACAGAGGTGGTACAGGTCGATCATAGGCCTTTTGTCGCAGAAGCAAATTCGGTGGAAAAGTTCATGTACGAAGGAAACTGTGGACCTGTCAGGGTAGTACAAGATGGGGAAGAAACTCAAGTTGTCGCGCAAAACGAAGAACCATTCTCAGTGGACGCACTCACTGAAATGTTCAAACAGATGAGGCCAAATATAGTGGCCCTAGAAGAGCCAGTAA
>NW_019246862.1:0-1442 GCF_002742605.1 Olea europaea var. sylvestris | reverse complement strand
TGAGACTTTCAAGCAACTATATCGGTGCAAAATGGTATAAGGATATTTTGTAAATACTCATGCACTAAAGACGATTGGCTACATCGTGAAGTTAGCTCAATTGTGTCCAATAATAGACTATGAACAAAGTGTTGAGTAGGTTCTGCAATCTCTGCCAGATAACCTATTCATAGTTTATTATGAATTTTAATATGCATAAGCTCAAAGTGAACACTTCCCAAGTTGCTAAATTTACTTCAGATTATGTTAGGGATGATACTGGCCAAGTCTTGGCCATTAACTGCTCTAAGAACAATAAAAGAAAGTCTAAAGGAGGCCTTGGAAAAGCATCCAAAAAGGCTGAGATAAATAAGAAAGTAGTCAAAGCCAAGAAGGATAATACCAAATTTGGTGACCTTGTTATAATTATGAAATGAAATGTTATTAAAAAGGGAACTTCAACGCTTACCTCACAACCTTCTAAGAAAAGAAGTCTTCTGAAACTTCTATTTCTAGTATTTTTGTTATTAAGTTTAATATGTCTACTTTATTAGTTTATTGGATATTAGATAACAAATATAGATCTCATATTTGAATAAATATACAATGAGAAAAGAAAAATAGACCATTATAGAGGGGAAAAGTTGACCTGCGCTTGGAAAATAGAGCAAGGGTTTCCATATATATTAGCTGTAGGAATATACTTCTTACCATTATTTTTGACTTATTATTAGAATTAGAGAATTATTATTTTGCTCTTACCATTACTAAAAATATGAATTTTATTTCATGCCTGGACATGAATGGTTTTACTATTAATAACAAGGACAATTATTGTTCCTTTTATCTTAATTAAGATATTTTATGATAGTGGTAATTTACAAAACGGCATTAATATTCTAAATACTGAGTCTTCCATTATAAGCATACAAAATAAATACATAAAGGCAATAATCTAAACAATACCTATATGTGGCACTGCAGACTATATCATATAAATGAGAAAAGCATTTCCAAATTACATAAAGATGAATATTTTGGATCAGTTGATTTTGAATCATTTGACAAATGCAAATCATGTCTTTTAGGCAAAATGACCAAATCTCCTTTTACTAAAAAATGAGAAAGGTTTGAATAATTTCTGGGCCTAGTACATAATGATGTATGTAAACTCATGTCGATTACAGTTAGAGGAGGTTTCTCTTATTTCATCACATTTACATATGACCAATTTAGATATGATTATGTATACCTTATGAAATTCAAGCATAATGCCCTTGAAAAGTTTAAGGAATTCAACCTAAAAGTAGAGAAATAATTAGGTAAAGGTATTCTCATTCTGAGATCTTATCAAGGTGGAGAATATTTGAAATATGAATCTTTAGATTATTTAAAGGAGAATGAGATTCTCTTACAATGGACTCTACCACATACACCGCAATACAACAATGTATTTGAGAGGA
>NW_019246861.1:0-1442 GCF_002742605.1 Olea europaea var. sylvestris | reverse complement strand
GAGATATTTGGAGAATATTGGTTGATGATAATTGGAATATTTTCATAAATTGTTATCATGTTTCCTTGATTGTCTCGTCCATAATAAGACAACCTTGATGTAATGTGACTATATATGTGTGTCACTGTAAACTCCAAATATAAGTGAATACAATCTTCTCTCCTCTATGGATGTAGGTTTGCCATACAAGTGCCGAACCACTTAAATTTTTGTGTTCTTATTTGTTAGTTTTATTGAATTCATATTTGATGATATTTGAAGAATATTTGCTGATATTGGAGAAAATTATGGCATGATTTGGAGAGATTTGGAGAATATGAATTGACGATAATTGGAATATTTTCATATATTGTAATCTTGTTTCCTTGATTGCCTCATCCATAATATTGTAAACTTAAACATAAGTGATTACAATCTTCTCTCTTCTCCTGTGGATGTAGGTTTGCCACACCGGCGTCGAACCACATAAATCTTCGTGTTCTTATTTATTAGTTTTATTGGATTCTTCAATTGTTTTTTGAGTTCAACTCATATGTTTTTGGAATGCTTGATATATTAGACGGGGTGCATTGAGCTCGACTAAAGAATTAAAAAATTTCAAATGATGTTATACCACGTGAAATGTTGTCTACTACGCCAAACACATTCTACTGGCAAACTCCTTGCGCAAGAACATCACAAGAGAAATAGTAATATAATTTAATTTGTTTTTCTTTTTTAATATTATTCACCGATACAGTCACCCTATTAAACAAATCGTGTATGAGTTAGGTCATTTCGAGTTTGGACAACCCATCCGAAAGACACGACCACCTGGACAGGATGATGAAGGGAGCAAATGGAGCCGTTAGCTTCGGAATGAGTTGAAATTTCAGCAATATCACAGCCCTTAACAGTGTTGACTGGATAAATCCTGCTTTTGACACAATTAGGTAGCTTTCTTATTTTATAAACCAAAACTAGATTAGACTATAGATTATAGTATAACATAATAAATAATAGTCATTTACAACTGGAAATTGTACGAGGAAAATTACATAAATTTACATCCACAGAAAAGATTCATTTGTTCCTGACAAACAATATATATAAACATCTCTTGAAATGGGACACTATACCATGCTTCACGACTACACTATTCTTTACAGACCTGCAGAATTCTTGATCCTTTATCATTTTTCCGGTCATGATAAATTTGTTAAGAACTTAAGTTGTGTGGAAAATGAGAATATTAGTTGGTGCCAAAGTCCGTAGTCTGTTGGTGTGTGTGTGTTGGAGTTGGCCCAATTTCTTCAATTTTGACTTTTACGTGTTGTAAGACTAATGTAAACTCTACTAAATCTTTAAAAAAAAATAAATAAAAAAAAATCGAGGCACAAGATGGAAAGATTTAAACGACAGAAGAAATGTGACAAAAGCTTAACACGAAAGTTTTGTGCCAC
>NW_019246860.1:0-1442 GCF_002742605.1 Olea europaea var. sylvestris | reverse complement strand
TGATTCATAAAGATTTGTTCATCAAGCTCTCCATGTAAAAAAGCGGTTTTTACATCGAATTGTTCAAGTTCCCAGTCAAAGAGTGCAACCAATGCGAGCATGACCCTGATAGTAGTGTACTTGACAACTGGTGAGAAAATCTCGTTATAATCAACACCTTCTTTCTGTGTGTAACCCTTTGCTACTAACCTAGCCTTAAACCTTAAGGGTTCTGAACTACTAGTACCTTCTTTAACCTTAAAGACTCACTTGCAATCAACGATTGATTTATTCTTAGGTCTCGGTACTAACTCCCAAGTTTGATTCTTTTCTAGAGAACTCATCTCTTCTTTCATAGCCTCAAGTCACTCCTTAGATTGACCACTGTTCATAGCCTCTTCAAACGTTTCTGGCTCCCTATCAACTAGTTCTTCGTAACTAGCATATGCAAAATCCAATTCAGATTCATATCCGAATCTCCTAGGTTCTTTCGTTTGTCTTCTCTCTCTATTTGTAGCTAAGTTATAGTTAGCTAGTGGATTTTCTTCTTCAGGATGCTCTTCTATCACTACTTCATTTTCCTCTTCAGGTTCTTGGACCTGAATCTCCACCTCACTCGAAGTACTAGGTACTGATGTGTTAAATATTCCTAACTCCACCTTAAACCGACTTCTTTCTTCACTTGATTCAGTTTCACTTACTGGTTCGATTTCGTTCTTTAGACAAGGCATCTCTTTCTCATTAAATGTGACATCCCTACTCACGATGATCTTAACTCCTTTTTGGCTTCTATCCCATAGCCTATATCCCTTAACCCCTTCGGGATACCCTAGAAAGACACACTTCCTGGCTCTAGGTTCTAACTTTCCCTCACTTTGATGAGAAAAAGCAGCACAGCCAAACACTTTAAGCATAGTAGTCACCCAATTTTCCAGACCATTTCTCATGTAGAGTATCACCATTTAATGCAGCTGATGGAGTCAAATTTATTAGATAACAGGCAGGGACAACGACTTCACCCCAAAATGACTTAGGAATCCCAGAACTTAACATCATGCAGCGCACTTTGTCTAGTATGGTCCTATTCATTCTTTCTGCCACCCCGTTTTGCTGGGGAGTATAAGGGACCGTTTTGTGCCTTGTTATTCCACTTTCTTTACACATCCTATCGAATTCAGCATTACAGAATTCTAGGCCGTTATCTGTCCTTAAAAATTTGATCCTCTTGCTAGTTTGGTTTTCCATTTGTTTCTTCCAATTGTTAAAGTTATGGAAGGTTTCAGTTTTGTCTTTCAATAGATAGACCCACACTTTCCTAGTGTAGTCATCTATGATAGATAGGAAATACCTATTCCCACCAGATGTGGGATTACTAGCAGTACCCCACAGATCAGAATGCACATATTCAAGCATGCTTTTAGCCTTATGCGTACTGGTGGAAAACGACACTCTATGGTGCTTTC
>NW_019246859.1:5125-72810 GCF_002742605.1 Olea europaea var. sylvestris | reverse complement strand
AAACATATAATTAGTGCTATGTTTGAGCCACATTTTTTCAAAAAAATATATTTTTAAACAGTGATTTGACATCATTTCAACCACACATTTTTTAATAAAATAATATTGCATGCAAATTCAAAACTTTTCGTTATTTTTTAACTACACATTTTCTATCAATACACTATTCAAAAAGCATTCTTAAGAATATAATGTTGCTCAAACAAGGACTTAAATTTAATTGTTGATTTTAATTTTAACTTTTTAGTTGAACCAAAGAGATTTAGTTTCTTGGGCATTAATAATCTTGAGAAAACCATCACAAATAATTTTGTTTCTTGGTCCCACTACATCTTTGTCTGCATCGATTGATGAAGAGCATGTTTGGTATGGATTAAAATCTGATTTTAATTTAAGTTAAAGTTAAACAATCAATATTAACCACATATTTTATGTTCTCACAACTTTTCAACCACGCATTTCAAAAATTTCCATCGCAATCTACTAAAAAATTTAATTTTAATTCCTATCAAACACCCTCGAAATTTGGTGGGACCCATACCATTAGACTAAATTACCATCCAGCTAATCTGCTAATGTCCTCTACTAGCACTTTCACTCACGACAAATTTTTGCCTACAAATTAATGCGTAGCAAAGCAATGATACAAAATACAACTCAGTTGTCAGATAACAACCTTGTATTGTCTCAATTGATTTAATGCTTAAAATTTGTTGCTTAACATTATCAGACACTGCATTCGTGACAATGCAAGTGTAGCTCATGAGTCCATCGTACAAGTGTTAAACACGCGCTTGTTCCACTTAATGATATAATTCGCGACTAATTTAAAGTACATTATATAGTGCTTGTTCTACTTAAACGGCATAATTTGTGAGTGGCAAAATAAAAAAATACATTGCTGGTTCCACCCATATCAAAATCGAAATAATTTTCAAGAAGTGAAAGGCTACACGTCAAGTTTAATGCAACGAGAAAGCTATATTTATACCAAGTTTTCTTGAATTTTCTGGTTCATGATTACAGTTAATAGATTTTAGATTCTTTTTTTAAATTAATCCTCCTATCAAAAAGGTTTTTTAGTCTATACAACAAGAAATTGCAATCAAATATGTGGTTTCATGTTTATGAAAATATTCTGCTGCTTAAAAATTGAAAAAGGTGAAATAAATAAAGATACAAACTTTTGTAAAGTAGATTTGTGATCAAATGGTATCAACCCAAAATCACCAAGTAGTATTTAATTGAAATAAAGTAATTAGTCATTTAAAATAGACAATGTTTGAGCAATTGTAACTAAACCAAAATTAGGAGTGAATTTTACTGTAAAATCATCAAAACGGGAAATTAATTACCACCAGAATGAAGTAAATTTGCATGCATGAAGAAGAGAATATAATTAAATAAAATTATCGAGACAATAATAAATAAAGGGAATGTGTAAAGATTTGATTTAAAAATGACACTTTATGTGCAAAATGACTATTTTTTGCATCCTAATTAAATTGTAACATAATTGGCATAAAAAAGAGAGACTTAAATTGTCAAGAAATTACAGATTAGTCCACTGCATTCTTCTTCTTCTTGATGAATCAAAAAGTGTAATCCTGGAAATCAGAAATTTTCTGAATTTCACCACATGGTATGAAGATCAAGGACTCAGCTTGCTAAGCTTGAAGATCTGTGAATCTGACACTTTATTTTGTGATGATAAAAGTAAGTTTTCTTTTTCATTCTTATGAGAAAAATATAAGTACAAAAAACATTGTGATTGAGAAAGATATGGAATTTTTCAAGGGTGGTGTTGGGGATCCTAGGAGTTCAAACAAACCAAAACAACAATCAACAAACAAGATTCAAGGCAAAAACAAGAAAAATAAACCGGAAGAATACTCCCCTTCTTTGGCCGAAAATCTGTCCAGCTTTGCTGCTTCTTTTCAGCAGCTCCTTCTTCGATTTATGGGTGTTTTTCCAGGCTCAGGAACAGCCCCATGTTATGCCAATTGCCTTCCAAAGAGAGAGGGGAAAAAACCAATGAAGAACCACCACCCTTCTATGAAAAACGAGAGCTCCTACTGCTGGGAATTCTAAACGAGAGCTGCCCCCTTTTTAATTCAAAATGGTAGAGAGTACATCTGAAGGGGAAGGTAGGAAGAGCGCTCCCTAGATGTAGTGGTAGAGCGCTCCCTGGGTGTAGTGGTAGAACGCCCTATGAGGGTCGATGGCCTTGCATCGGTGTACTGTGATCTGCCTTGCTCGTCCTTGGGGGTGTCTCCTTCTACCAACCTATATCACTTTGGATATACGCGCAGTGCACACCAGTCAATTTGTTTGTAACATGTGTATCGTATAAATATGATACACTATTGTCATATATTTTTTTCTTTTATCAATGCAGACAAAAGGAAGTATGCATTAATGATTCTCCCTTGTGGATGAAGTTACGAACTTTCAAATTTCTTTGTAACAAAGAATGCACATTACAAAATTCAATTACTCCTCTTTTTTACTTTATAATCATTTGTTTTTCTTTGTTTCTTGTTGTGTGTATATGCACTATATGGTCACATGGACCCACTGATATGGACTATTTTGATGTGGGTATGAATGCAGTAAATTTTAATGGCGTTCAAATTGTTACTAAGGTGTGAAAATAAGCCCATTTTCTTTGTATTGAAATCTTCATTCCACAAGACAGATTATAACTTTTTGACTTTTTAAAGTACAATGTGATGGTATGCATCAGTATGGCATATTAATCTTGAATTAGACACACAGAAGTCACATTTTTAATTGAACAATCAAACTTTCCAGGCTGGGTTATGAATTATGGTTACTACATTATCAAATAATAAAGGATACTTTTGTAGGATGTCCATTACCTTTTAAATCAAATAGATGATTCTCCATTATAATTTTCAATTATTAAGAAAAAGGAGGTTTAGGGATGTCTATAGGTGTCGGCCCCTTTTCTTTCACAATTCTCTCCACATTTGAATAATTTGAGATAATCATGGCCGAACTTTCTTAACTTTCAATTTATATGGTTTTTCAGGTTTTCAACTGAATTTTATGTCCCAACTAATTATTTTAATATGTGCATTTGGATCTCCATGTGATAGAACCCGTCAATATGATTGTTCAAATCACTTGAAACTTTTATGTGCCTTAAAACTGGAGGCTAATATTGTCAAATCATTTAAAGTTCAAGTTTAAATAACGTGAAAAGCACGTACAATTTTTTAATGTCACGGTCTAGCTTTATGTCACATGGTCAAGGACCCAAATCCTAATTTTTCCAACTAATTTGTGCTAATCACGATACTTAAATGCATATTTTGTGTAACGAAAAAGAAAAAATCAACTAAGGTCGAAAAACTAGTTAATAGAGTCCACTGACTTGCAACTCTATGAACATTTATGTCTTACAACTGAATGGTCAACTTGCTTATCAAAAAGCCCAGTGGAATCAAGTAGAAAGCGAAGGGAAATTCATCCCAACTTACGCTAAATATATATATATCAATTCCATGGTCTTGGACAAAATGGAATAAGATGTTGACTTGTTAGATTCTAAATTTAAATCACTCAATTTGAACACTAAAAATATATAACATGACATTATGGAATAACTAAAAGAGCCCACCAAATAGATTATTGTTGCTTAAGGAAAAGAGAAAATAGGAGGGTGGTACCATTACCAAACAATGGGTCACTAAACATGGCTTTTTGTTTGGTTGGTGAGGTGCACTTAACAATTGATTAGAGAATTTTCTAGTACACTTTATTTTCTTGTAAGTAAAGTCTTGTCAGTGTATTCTAGACCTTTTTTTTTTTTTTGGAAATCAGCTTTCTTGAGTCAAGAAGTTTGCTAACCGTATTTACTGTAAAAAAATGAATCAGTCTCTATGTTCATTATTGTTGTTCGAGATTTAAACAGCATAATCAATCACAATTCTCATGTACAAGGAAAAAATGATTGCATCTTATTTAATTTGAGTTAGAGAACACATTCAAGTTCAACAAAATCAATCATGAAAGTTTAACAAATCTTTCCCCTAAAACCATATATTTTCATTGATGCTTTGCATATAACGCGAATTTCTTCCTTCATCTTCCTCCGTATCAATCACAATTCTCATGTACAAGTGTTGACACATAAAAATTCAGCCCAAATCGAACAGCCCAAGGAATGAAACCCAATTGGAGGATCCCCAAATCAGATAGCCCAAAGAACGAAGCCCAATCAAACAATTCAAGATGAAGGCCCAAATAGGGAGGCCCAAGAACGGGGCAACACCATCGCCTAAGTTTGCAAGTCGCCCAGAATCTGAGCGAAGGGAGTGCCATGCAGTCGCCCAGAGCTGTTACTCTATTCTCGCCCAAACCTTCGAGTCGCCCAAGGTCTTAGCAAACATAAAGTGTTGTGGTTATCAAGAAGTGCAGTTATCAAAGCAGTTATTAAAGCAACCCTATCGTGTTCCATGATTCAAGGAACTTAATTGAAGACGGTTGAACGACAAAGAGTAATGGCAGCAGTTAGAAAAGGTAGTTCCATAACAAGTTGGCCATTACGAGGAAAATGGGCAGTTATAGAACGATCCAACAGTTTTTAGGCGGTTGATCACAAAGAGATCATCTAGGGAGTATAAAAGGAAGGAAGGACATAGAGCAAAAGGACCAAAATCAAAAACTCTCGAACAGAGAACATGTAATTTTAAATTTCTTAGCTTAGATTTAAACACTTCTTTCAGTAACTCGTGTGCTTGCGCCCCTTGAAGGCATTCTGTTTTTAATTTCCGATTGTAAAGTCATCGCCAATAAAGAACATCCCTTTTTGGGACTTTGTCTCAAGAGGTTTGTCCCTTACACAATCGTCTGATCCCTTTTAATTGTTAGCGACGAACACGCGCGAAACAATTTGGCACGCCCGATGGGACAGTGGTATTTGGTGTTGAAAATACAAAAGGTGAAACAATATACCTCAGAGATCCGATAAGGAAGCAGCAAGTCAGGGAGGAGTCCAGTCTGTGATCGAGCGATATGAGGAGCAGCATGCCTCTCCACGAACAGATGGACAGAATCAGAGCAGTAACAGTCGTTACAAACCAATGACAGAGTTGAGTCCTCGAACCATGCATGCATTACTTGGAGAATTCACACAAGACGTCGTTGAACAGGTAAATCTTCGAAGTATTCATAATATGGAAAGATTTACCCAAAATGGGAATGCACATTATGACAACATGGCCAAACAACTAAACACTTTGAACGAAATAATGAATAAGTTAGTAGGCCAAATATGTCAACCGGTTATGCCTCTTGCAAACCACTTTCAAATTAGGACAATTGTCGGACATAATCCCTCAGTCCTAAATCCGAATCAAGGGGTAGAACCACTTTCTGGTCCCTCTACCTCAAACCAAGGGGTGGTGCAGTGCCAAATCAGAACAATGGTAGTGGTACGCCTAACTTGGGGGGTAATCCAAATGTAAGAGATAATGTCCTAAACAATGGACAGAATACCCCACGTGTTAATGAAGGAGTAGATGTTCCGGCTAATGGTAATGACCCTAATCATGATAACTTTGTTGCCAATCAAGGACCAAACATCAGGCCTCATGCAAATCAACCGGTTAACCAACCTGTAGGAATTCCATATGACCCCAACGTCATGTTGAGGAATCAGATTACGGAAATCGTATAGGATCAGATGGCTTTTGGGGTGTGTCCTGTCATTAGGCCGACTTACACAAAGCCATATCCTGATTGGGTAGACCAAGCATATCCATGGCCTAGAGGGTATAAAGTACCAGAATTCTCACTGTTTACCGATTTAGGAGAGGTGTCTACTCTAGAACATATAGGGCGATTCACATTGCAAAGTGGTGATGTAACTGATTACCATAAAATGAGGCTTTTCGCTAGTTCATTAACAGGAGTAGCTTTTTCCTGGTTCATCAACTTGCCAGCGAACTCTGTTCAAACATGGCAACAATTGGAACAGTTATTCCACGCTCAGTTTTATAAAATTGAGTCCGAAGTCACTTTAGCTGATTTGACGAGTCTACGTCAAATGCCAAACGAATGGGCAGAAAGTTTTCTCCAAAGGTTCAAGACAGCAAGAAACAAGTGTTTTGTACCTCTGCCCGAAAAAGAATTTGTCAAAATCACTCAAGGTTGTTTGAGCTTTGATTTAAAAAAGAAATTTCAGGACAAGGAATTTCCTGACCTTTTCCAGTTGAGTGCGAATGTGATTAGGTATGAACGACTGATGAGAGAGGAAAAGCAGATGAAAAATTCTAGTAAAGGGACTTATTACAAAGACCCAAATTTTGACGTTCATACCATCAGCGACGAGTCATACGATCAGGCCGAAATGTGTTTGGCCGAATTGCTCAAAAGAGATACGTATACTTGTCCTGTAATGGCCAAGCCTAGACCATTGGGCGAAGATGAGCTCATGAAAGGTGGAAATATAAAGGCTAGAACGTTCTCGTTCGATGTAACCAAAGCTGACCTTATATTTGATAAATTATATAGGGATAAACAGATAAAGCTGAGCGATAAGCATAAATTGCCAAACCCTGAACAAATTAAGGGTAAAAAATATTGTAAGTGGCATAATGCATGGTCACATTTGACTAACAATTGCTTGGTTTTTTGCCATGTGTTGCAGGATGCCATTGAATCAGGACGAATTACGTTCGACGATAAGAAGAAGATGGTAGTGGATGAAAATCCTTTTCCACAGCTACTTGGAGTGAACATGGAGACGTCTGGTTTCAAAAACAAGTTGCCAAAATTCAAGTTGGTCGTAAATGATGGAGAAGAGGATCCTAGACCACATCCCAGTGTTTTTGAACGAATCAAGGGGAAAAAATCAAAAAAGGACGAAGATGTCCTGTGTGCAAGATGTAAAAGAGAAGTGAATGGAAATACGGAGAAACCAGGGATATGGCAGCATCCCCATCGCCCTACTTTCTTCCCAAACACTCAGCCTGGTAGAGGGCGAGGTACATCATTCTATAGAGGAACGCCTTTTGAGAGGCAGTTCAAGCTAGCAGATAATGGGAGAACATTCAGGCCTCAACCTTGCCGGTCAAATGTATGGCATTCGTTCCAGTATAATGCAAGAAGAGCAGTACCCTTCGATGAGATGACTAGAACCCAACAAAGACGTTTCCAACAAAACTATTGACGAATGATGAGGCAGCAACAGGGAGTGCCACATCCTAAAGCGCCTAAACTACTCAAGATAGCCAATCAAAATGTTCTCAAGAATAGTGAAGAAACCGGTACAGATGAATCAATGAAAGAGCTGCCAGAAACTTCTTCTGGGAGATCAAAGTTTGAGCGGGACAGAAGGGATGGAGAAGATCCAGATCAGCTCCTTACTATCCAGTTCGGTACGTTACCTCCTATCGTGGCCAATAATTATTTACTGGCCAATGAATTCAAGAATAAAGAAAAAGAAGAAGAAAGGGAGGACAACGAAGGAGAAGCTTGCGTGCTGGAATGTGAAGAAGGCCAGACTTCTAGAGAGGCCTACAACGATTAAGAAGATGACGGGATGACAGACATTGAAGAAGAAATCGACCTAGAAGTAGAAGGAAGAAGGAGAGGAGTATCGCGCAATACTCTGTTGAAACAAATACATCAAGAGGGAGTTCGCGAAGTAGACTTGTTGGGAGAACCATCTGGGCGTCCTTCTAATTTCTACGTACTGTACGGGACACCCAAAAGGAAGAAGAGAGTGCCTTACTCTGAAAAATATGGATCACCCCCAAGGATAATGCCCCCTCCCACAGGTTGGGTAACTGATGAGGAAGAATTAGAAAAAAGTAAGAAGGAAATTCAGGAGACAGAGGATCAGCGTAATATGCTGCACGTCGACTTATCACAGAGGGATAATTCGACAGAAAACAAGCAGGAAGTAGAAATAGAGGCTGTCGAAAAAGTTATTTTTAAACGGCCAGCCATGAAATTGACTAAACACTTGAGGCCATTGTACGTTAAAGCTCTAGTTAACGGCATCTCTGTGGCAAAAGTGCTTGTCGACAATGGAGCAGCTATAAACACCATTCCATCTATGATGATGAGGAAGTTTGCAAAGACAGAGGGTGACATGATTCCAAAAGAGGTTATCCTTATGACTTTCAACGGAGGAGCAACTTCGACTAAGGGAGTTATGCTATTGGACATAACTATAGGGACGACTACTAGGACCACAGTCTTCTTTGTAATAGATGGTTCTACTAGTTACAATGTGTTACTAGGAAGAGATTGGATACATGGAAGTCGCTGTATATCCTCATCGCTCCATCAATGCCTGATCTTTTGGAATAACAAAGGCGAAGCAAAGGTGGTACAGGCCGATCATTGGCCTTTTGTCGCAGAAGCAAACTCGGTGGAAAAGTTCATGTACGAAGGAAACTATGGACCTGTCAGGGTAGTACAAGATGGGGAAGAAACTCAAGTTGTCGCGCAAAGCGAAGAGCCTTTTTCAGTGGAGTACTCACTGAAATGTTCAGACAGATGATGCCAAATATAGTGGTCCTAGAAGAGCCAGTAATTGGTAAAAGAATAATCAAGGAGTCTTGAATGAGTTCTAAGCAATAAGAGCAAACGGTCGATATTCAGGCCTTCAAAGCCAAATTAATGGCTTTCAATAAAGAATGCAATGACAAGGAGAAAGAAGAGACAGCCCTGAAAGCGCTGAAGGACAAATTAGCAGTATTCGAGTTAGAACAAAGCATTGGCCGAGAAGTCAACAAGGTAGACTGTTTAGAAGAAGAAGTACTTACAAAGGAACTGGACGACGAAGTGATGCGGATCATCAAACCTGGATACGCTCAAGCACAAGACCCTCTAATCAAAGTAAATATTGGCAATGAAGGAGAAGATCGTCCAACATTCATCAGCCAGATGCTCGATCAAGAGGTTAGTGGTAAATTAATCGCTTTGCTAAAGGAGTATAAAGATTGTTTTGCTTGGAAATATGAACAAATGCTTGGGAATATGAAGAAAGAGATAGAGCGATTATTGAAAGCAGGTTTTATTAGAACAGCCAGTTATGTCGAATGGTTGTCCAATATCGTGCCAGTACTAAAAAAGAATGGTAAACTAAGGCTGTGTATATACTTTAGGAATTTAAACATAGCTACACCCAAAGATGAGTATCCAATGCCCACGGTGGATTCTTCAGTCGACTCGACTGCCGGACATGTCATGTATTCTCTCATGGATGGGTATTCAGGATACAATCAAATTTATATAGCTGAAAAAGATATACACAAAACTGCCTTTAGATGCCCTGGGTCTCTATGATGTTTTGAATAGGTGGTTATGCCTTTCGGCCTAAAAAATGCAGGGGCAACTTATCAAAGGGCAATGAATTAAATCTTTCATGATATGATAGGCAAGTTTGTTGAAGTGTATGTAGATGACATAGTAGTCAAGTCCATTAAAGAAGAGGACCATTTCGAATAGTTAAGATGTTCGTTTGAGCGAATGAAGCAATATAAGCTAAAGCTGAATCCCTTGAAATGTGTATTTGGTGTTAATGCAGGGAACTTTCTTGGTTTCTTGGTACACAAAAGAGGGATTGAACTTGATAAAAATAAAGCGAATGCCATTTTAGAGGCCAAACCACCTAGCAACAAAAAAGAATTGGAAAGGTTTCTAGGCTAAGTAAACTTTTTAAGACGCTTTATTTCTAACTGTGCAGGGCGAACTAAAGTCTTTTCGCCACTCTTAAAGCTGAAAAATCAGGACGAATTCGTCTGAAAAGAAGAACATCAAAAGGCTTTTGAAAGCCTGAAGACATATTTATCAAGTCCACCAGTGATGGTGTCACCAATCCAAGGACGGCCAATGAAAGTATACGTATCGGCTGAAAAAGAATCAATAACTGGAATGGTCGCACAGGAAGACCAATTTGGTGAAGAAAGGGCAATTTACTACTTAAGTAGATGGTTAACAAAATGTGAATGTAATTACTCTGCTATCGAAAAATTATGTCTTGCATTGTATTTCACATGTACAAAATTGAGGGCTTATTTACAGCCCGTAACCGTTTATTTAATTTCTAAAGTAAATTTAGTTAAGTATATGTTCTCGCGCCCTATTTTACACCAAAGAGTAGGCCTTTGGACATTAGCTTTATCACAATTCGAGATACAATATATATCTCAAAAGGCAGTCAAAAATCAGGCTTTAGCTAACTTTCTAGACGATCATCCGTGCCTTGACATGCCTGAAGAAATTGAATTAGAAATCAATTCGTTCGAGCTAAAACCTTGGGTGTTGTATTTCGACGGATCAAAAACCTCTAAAGGTGTAGGAGTAGGAGTAGCATTGATTAATCCTTTAAGGATTTGTTACAAATTCACATTCACTTTAGACAGAATGTGCACCAACAGTCAGGCCGAATATGAAGCCTTAATCGTAGGCCTAGAACTAATGATAGAAATGGGAGTAAAAAATGTGATCGTTAGGGGCGATTCTCAATTGGTAATTCACCAATTGATTGGTGATTTTAAATGCCAAAGTTATTCCATTATAAGTCAATATGAGATCGCCCAAGAATTGTTAGAAGAATTCGACCAAGTAGAACTTCATTGCGTTAATAGGATATATAACGATGTGGCAAATGAGTTAGCCCAAATGACCTCAGGGCACTCAAAGGTTTTGAATTGGAAGTCTACTTGTGAGTATGGAACCATATTGCCCATGACTCAAAGAAGGGCGAGAAAGATTGAACTTCACTACATACAAGATGGAGATGCAATGGATTGGAGAACAGAGATTAAAAGGTTCCTTAAAGAACCTAATGGAGGGATTAGTAGAAAAATGAAGCTGTGTTTGCTGAACTATACAATAATAGATGAAGAGTTGTTTAAGAAACGCTCTGATGGTATATTGTTAAAGTGTGTAAGTTTGCAAGAAGTCAGGACGATCATGGCTGAGATGCACGAAAGGATATGTGGAGCTCATCAAGCTGGCCAAAAGATGAGATGGTTAAGTATTAGGAGCGGATATTTTTGGCCAAAGATGGGAGAATTATGCGTTCAGTATGCAAAGAGTTGTTTAGCATGCCAAAAGCATGGTCCAATACAAAGGGCGCCAACACGAGAGATGGCACCTATTATTAAACCTTGGTCATTCAAGGGTTGGGCGATAGACCTGATAGGGAAGATTTATCCACCATCGTCCAAGCAACATACTTTTGTTATAGTTGCAACCGACTATTTCACCAAGTGGGTAGAGGCGATACCTCTGAAAGAGATCACCCAAAAGAATGTTATAGAGTTTATCCGTGATCACATCATTTATAGGTTTGGAATTCCACAAACGTTGATGGTAAATCACGGAACATCTTTGAATGGGGATCAAGTGAACAAGATTTTGAGCGAGTTTGAGGTTAAATTAGTAAACTCCACACCATATTACACTCAATCCAACGGACAAGCAGAATCTTCTAATAAGATTCTAAAAAATATCATCAGAAAGATGATAGATGAAAATGCCAGAAATTGGCACGAATGTTTGAATAAGGCCTTATGGGCTTATAGAACATCACCTCGGTCAAGTATCAAAATTACTCCTTTCCAACTTACTTATGGACAGGAGGCCGTTTTGCCTATGGAAATCAACGTGGAATCGATTAGAGTGTGCTTGCAACATAAGTTAAATGATGATGAGTATACCGAATCACTAGTTCAAAATTTATTGGGGTTGGACGAATTAAAGTTGGACGTCCTAGATAGATTGCAAGTTCAAAAATAAAGAATAGCTAAGTTTTATAATAAAAAAGTCATAGCCTAGTCGTTCAGCCTGGGTGACCTAGTTTGGAAGACGATACTCCCTTTGGATAGCAAGGATCCAAAGTATGGAAAGTGGTCGCCTAATTGGGAAGGACCATACAAAATAAACAGTGTGTTGCCCAATGGAGCATATCATTTGGAAGATTTAGATGGAACCAAGCACGTGAGATTCATTAACGGCAAATATTTGAAAAAATATGTTCCTTCTTTATAGGAATGTGAACAAATAAAAACGTGATCAAAACATGTTGAACGATTAAAGATAACAAGGTCAGAGCGAAATACGTTCGAATAACGTCCTTTATTATCAAAACCTACAAGCTACAATTAAAAGTAAGCTAATCTCCCGGTCGACCGCCGAGTAAGAGGATGGACTGGCCTCGCACCGCCTTCCCAAATGCATCGCTGCAATGGTGGGCAAAGAGGCTGAGAAGCACTCTCAGCAAGCAAGGTGGCCCGCAAGCATTCCAAAAATTACCTTCTATCATTGAACTCCTTGTAAAGGACAAAGAGACGATAGGAAGAACTTTGATGGGAAAAACTTTGCTGCTGGCCAAATAAGATTTCCTATACCTCCCATACCAAAGGTGACATCAAGGCAAATAGTAAAATGGGCGGACCAAACAATCCATTTTTATAGAAGACGAAGGTTTTGGATTGGTTGTCAGAATGCCAAACAATGGCAATAAATTAGTTTCGAAGAAGAAAATGAAAATGAAGATGGAAGATGGAAAGTGCGAAGCATACGTACATTTATTGGGGGGTGGAGATGAAGAGACAGAATATGAGCAGTCACATTCTACCTAGTAAATGGAATTAAGTAGCCCAAAGTCTTGGGAAAAGAGGTGGAAATATCAAGAGAAAATGTGCAAGATTTTTAGCACAAAGCAGTTAAATGTTTGAAGAATTGGTGATTAAAAGACAAACGTCAAATAAATGCACAAGAAGTTAACATATATGTTCATTAATGATGAACAAGGTTACAAAGGGAAAGTCAAATGCGAAATTACAAAAAGAAAAGTTAAGGCGTCATATGTCTTAATTACAGTCCACCCCACACTGAACGAATTTGTTCTCTAAACTTTTCCCAATCCTCGTTCTGCCGAGAGGAAGTAATGTTCAATTCGGCCACGACATCATCATCAACTTCCAACTTCTTGTACTGCTCGACCAAAGACTTAGTTCGCTCAATTCCCTGGGAGGCGTTACGCTTTTTAGCAGTCATTTTCGCCTTGCAGTCGTCCATTTTGGCTTGAAGTTCCTTCATCTGAGCAGCCAAACTAACCATCAAAGAGTCTTCAATCATTACTTCGGAAGAGATTTCTTTCAACTCGTCCTCAGCCTTGTTGATCTCCAGATGCAAAGATTCTTTTTCAGATACGGCACGAAAATATTGAGTACTTTTGGCCTTCAGTTCAGCATTCTTGTCCAGCAAGAAAAGGACCTCGGAATGGATAACTTTCAACGTCGCTTTAAAATCGGCAGAAAGATTGAGCGACGAAAGTGTCAGTGCTTGCTCCAACTTCGCATTCAAATGCTCAAGCTTATCCTTGTGTCTGGCAGCACTAGCCTTACCAATGTCCATATCCATGAAGGACACGTACTCAAATATCGACTGCTTGAGGAACTTCAAATCTTCCTCTGAAGAAGTAGCAGGACGACCAAATGGAGAAGGAGAGATGTCTTGACTTGCCCCCAGAAAGCGAACAAGTTTTGGATGGAACGCACAATCTTGTCAGCATCCTGCAAACAAAATTGCCAATATTGAAGATTCTCACTACAACGAACAAGATGGAAATAGAAGTGAAGCAAAGATTACCTCATCAATAATCGTGGAAGATAGCATATCCTCGGCCAAGTCTGCCACCTGTGACTTCACCATTCGTGAGGACTTCGCCTTGTCTGAGCGAGAAGATGTTGCCACAACGGGTAGATTCATAGGAGCATCTGCAAAACTCAAAAGCAACAAATCAGAAACCAATAGCACAAGCAAAGGTAAAGTATCAAAAAACTGAATTACCTTCGCTTCGATGTTTGGGGGGTTGACGCCCTGGGAACAAGGTGACTCATCCATTGGTTGTGATGAGGATTCTGGGACTGAAGATGTCTCTTTAAGCATAGTCCCTTCATCAGCTGGTTTGGATGAAGCAGCCTCAGCGGAAGATGATGGAGCAGGAGCTGCCGATACCAAAGCCTTTAAAGGAGAGGCTAAACTTTTCTGAGAAGTCCAAATAAATCATCAGCACACAGAAAAGTTTCAAGTATGGAAAAGTATGCTTGTGAGTAAACCAATTCAATTACCTTCCTCCTGATGATAAGAGGGGTATCATCATCATCATCATCAACATCATCCTCCAGAATGGGAGATGCTGAGGCTGGTCGTTTGCGGCTTGGGGCACTTTTGGCTGCAGTAGGCTTGGCAGGGAGAGAAGAAGATGGACGAGCAGACTGTTTAGCGCGACGATGAGGACTCTGGATGGACAAAGGAGTGACTAAAACAGGAGGAGGGGAAGAAATGCTCGGCTGGTCCAGTGAATGAAAGGCACGATTGGCATTAGTCGCAAATAGTCTGCGCTTTACTGACGGCTAGAGCTGTTCAAAAGGGGGATGAATGGCATGGCTAGAATTAAAAGGGGCTAAAGAAAAATGGCTCGTCAAAAGAAGATTACGAGCATTTATAACCTCTGCCTCCGCCTTATTGATAATATGGAAGCGGTCAATCAAGTTCCTTGAATAGCAAGGAGGAACAGGCCAGGTTTGGCCGAAACCAAGTTGGCGAGCAAAATATTGGGGAGCGTATATTTCTACCCCTGCCTTGGCATTGGTCCCAGTCAAAATATCATGAATAACTCCCTCCCAATCAAAAACTGGATCCAAATGAGCAGAGAGGTGCTCGCGCTATCTATAGTAGAGGGAGGATGCACATAGTCTGGAGTTAAAAAGTGAGAAAAAGGAAAAAAATGAAGGGATTGAATCCAAAGAATAAAAGAATGAAAAAATGTCCCTTCTAGACATATTTACAGGAGCTAGGGGCTCAATGGCTAGCCCATAACAGCTAGCAGAAGGACGAGAAATTGATGGAGCACCAAGCAATGGAAAATAGGATCTCAACCACATTTGAGTGAACCAAAGAGGTCCACTGCCAGTGGGAGATGCACCATTCTTCAATTGAGTTTGAAGAGAAGCCATGCCTCTATAGAGGACAACCAAAAAGAAAGAACATAAATTCAGAGGCCTGTCACGCGCTAATTCGTGCGCTATGGGTAAATAGCTCAAGGAGGGCTTTATGCTTGGCACACACAAAATATATTTACAAAGCCAAACCAGAAGAAAGGTCACTCGCTCAGTATGGGAAGGCTTAGCGCTCGAATGGTTATGAAGGGTTTGCAGGCTTGAATAAGACTTGGTGTAGTTTCTACCAAACTTTGGGATGCCACCAGAAACCAAGATACTAGGAAAGATGGTATCGCTCAAAGGTGGCAGATTTACTAGGGCCCCAACATCCCTTAAAGTAATAGATATGGGGCCAAGAGGGAAAATAAATGTATTATACTCAGAAGATCAAAAACTCAAAGCGATCGAAAAAAGTGCTGAATCAAAAGTAGGGGGTTGAATAGAGATTTCTAACAAATCAGAAATCCTAGCATTATCAAAAAGTGCCTTAGTAGGACCATGGTCCACAAGGCGAGCATGCCACCAACGAAAAACTACATCAGATTTAGGTCAAGTGCGAATACCTCTTTCGCGAAATGGCCCCAGCGGCAGAGAGTTTAGAAATGGAGGGCCTTGAGTACAAGGAAACAGCTGGCTCACCGCCGCCTGTTCGACTGGCTTTGCATTGTTGAACAAAGGACCTAGGTAGAACTCATTGAGTTCGACATTGGCAGGCGTGAGAAAGTTTGAAGTTATGTATGGACGAATCAGAAGTTTCTGAAAGTCATCAAAACTAAAGGAGTCGCCTGATTGAGATTGTGAAGTAGCCATTAGGGATGAAACGGAGTTTTTTCAGAGTTACGTAGCAGGGAAACAAAAAGATGAATAGTAAATCGTGGGAGAGAAACGCGAAAAAGTGAGGCGTGATTTAATGGTGCAGTGAAATTGCGTGCTTGGGGGTTATAAGGGTTTGCAAAACGTCGCACTTTTTCAAGCTATGGAAGAAAACAATGATTGAAATTCTTGAGAATTTCGAATGCTGCTGGAAATACAAAGTGAATATGACAAAATTTAATAATTGGTATTAATTCTGCCATATTGGGGGGTAATTGTTGACACATAAAAATTCAGCCCAAATCGAACAGCCCAAGAAATGAAGCCCAATTGGAGGATCCCCAAATCAGATAGCCCAAAGAACGAAGTCCAATCAAACAATTCAAGATGAAGACCCAAATAGGGAGGCCCAAGAACGTGGCAACACCATCGCCTAAGTTTGCAAGTCGCCCAGAATCTGAGCGAATGGAGTGCCATACAGTCGCCCAGAGCTGTTACTCTATTCTTGCCCAAACCTTCGAGTCGCCCAAAGTCTTAGCAAACATAAAGTGTTGTGGTTATCAAGAAGTGTAGTTATCAAAGCAGTTATTAAAGCAGCCCTATCACGTTCCACGATTCAAGAAACTTAATTGAAGACGGTTGAACGACAAAGAGTAATGTCAGTAGTTAGAAAAGGTAGTTCCATAACAAGTTGGCCATTACGAGGAAAATGGGCAGTTATAGAACGATCCAACAGTTTTTAGGCGGTTGATCACAAAGAGATCATCCAGGGAGTATAAAAGGAAGGAAGGACATAGAGCAAAAGGACCAAAATAAAACACTCTCGAACAGAGAACATGTAATTTTAAATTTCTTAGCTTAGATTTAAACACTTCTTTCAGTAACTCGTGTGCTTGCGCCCCTTGGAGGCATTCTGTTTTTAATTTCCGATTGTAAAGTCATCGCCAATAAAGAACACCCCTTTTTGGGACTTTGTCTCAAGAGGTTTGTCCCTTACACAATCGTCTGATCCCTTTTAATTGTTAGTGACGAACACGCGCGAAACAACAAGGAAAAAAAGATTGCATCTTATTTAATTTGAGTTAGAGAACACATTCAAGTTCAACAAAGTCAATCATGAAAGTTTAACAAATCTTTCCCCTAAAACCATATTTTTTCATTGATGCTTTGCATATAACGCGAATTTCTTCCTTCATCTTCCTTCGTATCGTATCCACCTGCGGATTGTTATGCTGTGGAAGACGAAAAAACTGAATCTCTATCCTTTGATCACGAGAGGTCAATTTCAGCTGTAATACCAAGTAAATTAAGCTAACGGCATATATGACTCCTACGTATGGAAGATTGTCCAAGTGATATACATCAAAGCCAAACTCACTTTCAACTGGTCCAATTAATGGTATAGATATTAGAAGGTCATGACTTTTTATCATGCACATTTTGAATTGTCACACTCTTTTCGAAACAATATGACTATTTCATATTCACCATTTTATAATTGAAGAGTCACGACTACTCGTCATGCAAATTAGAGACTTTTTCAATTCATATCTATAATAATTTTAGTCCACTTTTTAGCTGGAACCAAACAGCTTAAATTACTTAATTTTTGTCGTCGGCGCCCTGATGGATCACTTTATTGATTGAACATTAATTTTGGGCTTTCATATTGCAAAAGTTGGGCCTTAGGTCCACTCAAAATTCATGGGCCTTATTTGGATTCACTTGAGGGAAATTTTTACATATGCATTAGTATAAAAAACACATTCATATCTTACCATATATTGAGAAATTAAATCAAATATACTATGTTGAATGATAAATATCTCTAAAAATACTAGTTTCTAATTAACATTCAGAAACCAAATTGTAACTGAAGATAATTTTGATTGACCCATTTACACGTTTTTCAATAAATGCATCCCATAAATAGACTTAAATTCAAAAAAAGAAGGAGATGAAAATCGTGTGTAATGTTTTGACTACCATCCAAATAATTGCACAGCAAGGGACAAAAAAACTGCTGGAATCACCGCCTGAAACACATTCGTTTACAGCAAGCCTAATCTCCTTCATAAAAAATTTGCACCTCTGTGAGGCAAACGGTCAGATAGATTGAATATTCATCTGTTATGTGATGTTAAATTTGTCGGAATCTTCATATAATAAACCCAATATATATCATTCCTAATGATTTTTGGAATGCACCAAAAAAAATCTGTCCCTGGTAGCCAATATTTACTAACGAACAGATCCTGAAAATCTTGGATTAAGGATTACATTATTTTGTTATAGTATAAATGTGTCTTGATCCTCAGAATGTATTCAAATTGTTTTCTTGATGTTGTTCTATTTAACCGTATGTAATCAATGGGAGAATCGAATCAAATGTGGATTTGTGTGATACGGTGTTTATCAAACATTGCGGTAAATCTGTAGGATGTGATACGAGAATGGGTTTTGTAGATTTCTTTCTTCTTGTTTCCACGGGGAATAGAGAAGAACTGAGATTGTAATCTGAAATGACGAGTAGAAGACACCAATTTGGGGATTTTGTGATGTTTTAGGCAATGGCATGTTTGTTGTAGATTAATTTACGGGAGTGGTTGTAGAAATTTTAGGTATTAAATGATTATCTTTTATAATTTGATTAAGTTTTCATTTTTTTTTTATTTCACTACATAAAACACAGTATTTATGATTAATAAAACAGGTGAAAGTATATTTTAAATTATTATTGGAAATGAGGTGAGTACCATAATTTTCTCTTCACTTGAAACGTGATCTCAATCTGACCTGAAATACTCGAGTTGTTACCACAAATTATTTCAAAAAATTGCCACATTTGCAAAAGTAGATAGTGTTTAAAAAGTCCATTTCCAATGCAACGAGGCTTGGACTTGTTTTAGCTAACTTTGCAAAGAAAAAAATAGACATTATCAAGTCGTTTAAATGTGGGAGCTCTATTCGATGGAGTGAGTCAACAAAATTCAAAACTTTATAGTTATAGTTCGAATCTGTTGACGATAAAATTTGAACTTGAATATAGATTAATTAGACATCAACGCCATGTAAACTAGAAGCCTTTCATTTTAATTGCCACTTGGATAGCAATTAAAGCATTTGAGATGAAGGTTCTTGAGATTTTTCATTTTGACACGAAAAAATTTAATTTCCTTTTGACTAAATTCTATCTCATTTGCTTCTTTCAACTACCTTCTAGACAAGCGAAGCAACTCTATTGTAGTTTATTTAAAAAAAAAAATATTTTATTTAAAAAAAAAAAAAAAAAAAACTAAATCCAGTCCGGTTCCCCTACATCTGCCTATGTAACATAAAAAAGAAAGTAAAAATTTTAACAATCTACCCATCCAACTCCACCCGCTTTCTCCTTTTACTTCTCGTGCTTGTTTGAGATAACTTAAAATGTTACTAAAAATTTGATTTCATAGTCAACAACTCGATAACTTATCAAGTTAATATCTTGTTTATTGTCCACTCTGACATTTACAGGCAGCGAATTCAAGTATGTGAAGCATAGGATCGATGCACTAGACAAGGAAAAAATGAGTTACTCGTACACATTGATTGAAGGTGATGCATTGACGAACATACTTGAGTCGATTTCTTATGAGATAAAGATCGAATCCACTCCCGAGGGAGGATCCAAGGGTAAAAATTCTAGCACATACCACACTAAACCAGGTGTCGAAATTAAAGAAGAGGATATTAAGGCTGGTAAAGAGAAGGCCGCTGGTGTGTTCAAGGCTGTGGAAGCTTACCTCTTGGCAAATCCTGATGCCTATGTTAATTAGTGGTGCCTTGTGACAATTATGGCAAATATCCTTTCAATCTGTGGGCTTTTAGCTTATCTTATTTGTTCCCCAAGCCAGAATTATACATTCTTGGCTGGATGATGAATGTTTCCGATTATAAAATGAATAATTTGTTTTCATCTATGCGTGAGTATGCATGTATAGGAGTATTAATATCTGAAATGGTACAATTCAAAGACACTCTAGTTCTTGTAACAAAAATCATTAATGCCGGGAAACATGCATAAAAACTTGATGATTCACAAAGAATATAGAGAACTTGAACTAGTTAAACGGTGTGGAGTACCAAAAATTTAATAGACTATTAAGTTGTGATCGTAATCCTATCGCAATAAAGGAATTTGCACCAACTCCGAAACGAAAATGCTAGCATATGAAAAGTTTGTGTCCGACCAATCTTATAACTATCAATACGAAATTGCAGTTAGAGATAATCTGCGTCTTTGGCTGAAATCAAAGGTAATACATGAATATAAGTGCCAAGTAAATACGGGAAAGCAACTCTATATATAAACAAAAAGCAAGTCATTACCTATCCCCCTCAAGACGTGTTGAAAAGTCAAAAATAAAAAAGATAAGGCTCCTATTGAATGCTAGACTTTTGTCAGCTCAGTATCTCTCAAAGATCCCCATTTGAAGCCCTTAGTTTCTTCATCGTTACTGTGTAAGTCCGAAGAAATATGGGTGTTGTTAAGGTTTCTCAATCTTTCAAAACAAAAGTCACCCCAGATAGGATGTTCAAAGCCTTGATTCTTGATTCACACAATCTCTGTCCCCAGCTCATGTTCTCATCAATCAAGAGTATCGAATATCTTCAAGGAAACGGAGACGCCGGAAGCTTAAAACAGTTAAACTTCACCGAAGGTTAGTCAAATCGTCTGATCTGTATATAGAAATTCAATATCTCTATCCAGTATCCGGCCTACCCTACCAAACTTTACGTTAATGGTTTGGATTTGTGTGTTTTTAATTGCAGCCAGTCCTTTTAGATATGTGAAGCATAGAATTGATGAGCTTGACAAGGAAAAGTGGACGTGTAAATTCACTATGATTGAAGGGGATGCACTTATGGACAAGCTGGAAAAAATCGCTTATGATGTGAAATTTGAACCATATGGATATGGAGGATGTGTGTGTAAGATTTCAAGTGAATACCATACAAAAGAGAATGTGAAGATCAAAGAGGATGATATTGAATTTGGAAAAGATCGTGCTATAGGCATGTATGAAGTTGTGGAAGCCTATCTTTTGGCACATCCTCGTGCATATACTTGAAGATCTCGTTGTTCGATATTTTTAGTCTTGTTTTTTTTTTTTTTTTTACTTCACCTTGATGTTCAAATTAATTTCTATGGTTGAATAAGTTAAATTTGTTGTCTTCGATTCAAATAATTGATTTGTTGGTTCTATATATGTTGTTATGAATCTTGTTGACAAGGTTTGATTCGTCTAATGATGGACAGATATAAAGATCATTAAATTTTTCCAGGATTTAGATTGCATTCAAATAATATTCTTTTTTATGTGGCCTATGTATTGAATGACAAGATTTAGATTGCATCCAAATAATATTCTTTTTTATGTGGTCCATTGTATTGAATGGGGGAAAAAAATTACTTGGACGGAAATGTGCAATGTAGTTGGTAGCTTAATATTGAAAATGTCAATCATGACGGAAAATGATTTTGAGGAGTTTTATAAAATTCCAAGAGAGAGAAATGACAATGAAACATCTCAAATGTGATGTGCCGTATTTACAAAATTTGACTAAATTTTGAAACTTTAGAAAATATTATAATCTATTTTTCTTAAACGACAATCCAACTTCACTGTTCTAATTCCGCATATATAGAAATTAAAGAAATCCCTGAAATTTGATATTCAAAAAGTTGAAGACTTAGTCCATGTTTGTTTAGTTTAAAAGTTGATAAAAATCAAATCAAATCAAAATCAACAATTAATTTGACTAAAACATTTCATGGGACTTACAATTTTTCGATCGCATATTTCATCTTTTTTTATCAAAATCAATTAAAAATCTGATTTTTAACAAAACTTTACATAGAATGCTGGCTAATTTGAAGTTAGAAAGTCCTAATGCAACCCTTCTTAATAAGTTGCAGCATGGAACTACAATATTGTTGCCAAATTTATGTCTTTCTTTCACATAGGCTTGGCTTGTACAACGAAGATGGTACCTACTAATACAACCCTTGCCATTATTTGAGAAAAATAATATTTTGGATAGTGATTTTTAGGAAAATGTGTGATTGAAAGTAATATGGAAAAATTTAGATTTTACGTGTAGAATATTTTATTGCGTGAATGCGTGGGGGTTGGAGATGGGTATATATATAAAAAAAAGTTTTCAAATAATGTTTGTCAAACAGGGGCTTAGATTTCATTTTGGGTTTCTTTTACCTTATGGACATGTAATATAAAATTTGTTGGCGTGTCTTCCTCTGATCTTAACAATTTTTCAATTTATATAGAAGGTAAAGAATAATATCAAACCCGTATTTATGTGTAAACAAGAGCCTAAAAGTGGACTCTAACACACACACACACACACACAAATAATAATAATAATAATAATAATAATAATAATAATAATAAATAAATAAATAAATAAATAAATAAAAGGTCAAAATAGTAGTCAAAAAGGGCTTAACGGAGATAAACAATCAATTCATCAAGCCTCCAAATTAAGGCCGCCCGCGTTGAAAAGATGTAAGAAGTTCGATTGAAATTTCCAAAGTTATAGGCCAAGAAATACTTTTTCCAACTAACTCTATATATATACACATGGAATTTTATCAAACGCCTATCTAGCTAAAATCATACGGTTAATTTAGTTACAAGAATTTGGCTGCCCGGAAGGCGCACCCCGCCTATTCAAGGCTTTGATCTTGGACTCCAACACACTATTACCAAAACTCTTACCCCAATCCATCAGAAGTGGAGATACATTACAAGGTGATTGAGGAGCAGGAAGCATCGAGCAAGTTAACTTCACCGAATGTAAGCAATATATGTGTGTTAAACACTATGTGTAAATCGAGTTTGTATTCTATTAAAGCCTGGTCTACGCACAAATTTCAATGAGTTGCTAATGAGACTTGATCCTACATTTCTTGGCTTATAATGTCGAAATATCTTATTTAGAAGTCGTATCGTCGTACACAATCATATTCACATGATTTTAGCATTCCCATTTTTTTTTATTATACTACATTTTTTTATTTTATTTTTTGGGTAGCAAGTCATTTTAAGTTTGCAAAAAATCGGATAGACGAGCTGGACAAGGATAATTTTGTGTGCAACTACACGATGATTGAGGGTGATGTGTTGGGTGACAAGCTTGAGTTTATAGCTTATGAAATCAAGTTTGAGGAAGGTAGCAATGGTGGGTGTTGTTGGGTATGTTTGGTAAGTGATGCCTAAATTTCCTAGGTGATGATGAAAAATCGAGGCCCGTTTTAACTTCATAGGCTATAGGCCCATAATTTAAAAATTAAATCCACACCACAATTGAAGTAGCCCAATTATGTTGGGTATTTAAAGGTAATCAGTCCATTGGATTAGATGCTCAATACCCAATTTGGAGGTAATTTAAAATCACAATAAAAGATGGATAAATAAATCGATATCTTTTCTTTTAACCTCCTTATCCCATCTTGAATGAACTCTATCCTTTTGGATTAACATAATTTTGCAAATCTTCTATCCTAATCTTGCAAGACTCCTGGGAAATTCAGTCTCCTTACTAACCTTATAAATTGGAGCCTTCACCTTCATTTTATACACACCAAAAACTGAGAGAAAAACCAAGAAGAAGGAACTCTCCCTGTTTTGTGCAATACACGACACCTCCCTTGTCTTTCTTTGTGAATTCGTCTTTGTGACTAAAAATGGCCTTCAAATTGGAGATACCTTTGTGGTGTGGATCGAGTTTCTGAGCCGAATCAATAAGGGGAAATCGTTCTTCAATTTTATGCATTTTTGGTCTTGTTTTCTTTTCCTTGAATCTTTTCAAATCTTAAACTAATTGATTGTTTGATTTGATTTGTAGGTGGGTTTGTTGCGCAGTTGGTATCAGAGCTTAGCGGTGGTGAAAATCGGGCCAAAAATCGACCAGAAAATCGACAGGAAACAGAAAATCGGACTGTCCAGTTTCTTGCACAAAAATCGAACCTGAAAACACGATTTCCCGTCAATCCAGAAATCTATTGGTGAAACGGAGACCAGGGTTGAGACGTGCAGGTGGAGGTGGTGCTGGGTGTGCGGCGCGTGATTCCGACGGAGGCGCGTGACAACTCCGGCAGAGGCGCGTGTGGGTGCGTGGCTGAGATTCTGGGGAAGTCGTCTTCAGGTAGTTTGTTCCTCACATTATTTTTAACATTTTTCGTGTTGGTGGATCAACGGTCGAAATTGCCACATATTTATTGAATTATTTTAGGCCAAAATTGTGGCCCTAAAGCAGTAAATTTGCATATCTCGTAATTTACAAACTCAGACAAGTCCGCTTGGGTAAATTGGCTGAAACTTTACATTATCGCACTAGCAGATCATCGTGTGGGGTGATCATTAGGATTGGGGATTGTCATTACTTGGCAACCATTGCTTGTTGATAGAACCTAGGATTACGTGCCATCATCTGTTTAATTTTCTAAGTGAAATTATTTATTCGTCATTAGATTAATTTGTTGAACGTTGTTGCGTTATCTCGTATTATTTTAGACTTGCACCCGGACTCTTATTCTAGTTCTTCCCTTGATCTGAGAACTCAATTCTTACGAAACCCTAGGGTTCTAGAATAGCGCATTATTGTGAAACCATAGAAATCTTGTTACTTCGTGTAATCTGTGTGACTTGTGACTTTTATATATTTGAATTTGTGTTCTGTGCATTTCTTGGTAAAATGTCGACACATCACTTTGAGTTGGGTGTCTTTAATGGCAAAGGAGATTTTTGAATTTGACAACAAAAAATGAAAGGTATTCTTGTTCAACAAAAAGCTTCCAAAGCTATTGATGACTCTTTTCTTGCAAACTTAACTAATGAAGAAAAAGAGAATATGGATGAATCGGCATACACTTCTATAATATTACACATGTCTGATGCGGTATTAAGAAAAGTTGGTAAATTAAAATCAGCTCAAGAACTTTGGGAAAAACTGGAGGAACTTTATGTGTCTAAGTCAACTCCAAACAAACTTTTTCTACTTTAGAGCTTTTTAAGCTTCAAAATCGACTCTTCAAAAGATTTAGATGATAATTTGGATATCTTTAATAAACTCGTGCAAGATATCACTAACTGTGGTGAAAAAGTATATGAAGAGTATAAGGCAATAATTTTGTTAAATGCTATCCCTGAAACTTATAGAGATGTTAAAAATGCTATTAAATATGAGAGAGATACTTTGACACCTGAAATTGTCATAGACTCGTTAAGAAGTAAAGAAATAGAAATGCGAGCTGAGAGAGTCGAGAGAAGAAGTGGTGAGGTTCATATTATGAGAGGTTGGCCTCAGTCAAGAACCCGTGAGAACCAAAGGGGATATGTGTCTGGTAGTAAAAAGAAAAGTAGAAGTTTATCTAGGTCAAGAAATAAAACTAAAGGTAAAAAATGCTATGGTTGCGGTAAAACTGGACACTTCATTAAAGATTGTTATGTTGAGAAAAACAAACAAAAGGAAAAGATTCACGATGAGGCAAATGTAATTATTTCCTCTAATGAATTTTGTGAAGTATATGTGTTATTAAACTCTGAACATATTGAAATAAACTTGATTGTGAAATCATATTTAAATGAATGGATACTTGATTCTGGTGCATCATTTCATGTTTCATCACATAATGACTGGTTTGAAAATATGCAAGAATCTGAAAGTGGTCATGCTATTTTGTACAATAATCATGCATAAAAAATTACTGCCATTGGTGATATCACGTTAAAATTTGGCACTGGTTATGTGCTTAAATTACATGGAGTTAGATATATTCCTGAAATGGCTAGAAATCTTATTTCAGTAGGAGCATTAGAAACTGATGTTTTTACTGGTAAAATTGGAAACAACATGTTTAAAATGATTAAGGGTGCTCTTGTCACATGTAAAGGTACTAAAAAAATAGTATTTATGTGATCACTACTAAAATTGTTGAAAACTCAACTTCTTCTATAAATTTGACCAACACTGATGACACGCACAAGTGGCACAATAGATTAACTCACATAAGTATTAAAGGACTTGGTAAAATGTCGACACATCACTTTGAGTTGGGTGTCTTTAATGGTAAAGGAGATTTTTCAATTTGGCAACAAAAAATGAAAGGTATTCTTGTTCAACGAAAAGTTTCCAAAGCTATTGATGACTATTTTCTTGCAAACTTGATTAATAAAGAAAAAGAGAATATGGATGAATCGGCATACACTTCTATAATATTACACATGTCTGATGCGGTATTAAGAAAAGTTGGTAAATTAAAATCAGCTAAAGAACTTTGGGAAAAACTGGAGGAACTTTATGTGTCTAAGTCAACTCCAAACAAACTTTTTCTACTTGAGAGCTTTTTAAGCTTCAAAATCGACTCTTCAAAAGATTTAGATGATAATTTGGATATCTTTAATAAACTCGTACAAGATATCACTAACTGTGGTGAAAAAGTATCTGAAGAGTATAAGGCAATAATTTTGTCAAACGCTATCCCTGAAACTTATAGAGATGTTAAAAATGCTATTAAATATGAGAGAGATACTTTGACACCTGAAATTGTCATAGACTCATTAAGAAGTAAAGAAATAGAAATGCGAGCTGAGAGAGTCGAGAGAAGAAGTGGTCAGGTTCATATTATGAGAGGTTGGCCTTAGTCAAGAACCCGTGACAACCAAAGTGAATATGTGTCTGGTAGTAAAATGAAAAGTAGAAGTTTATCTAGGTCAAGAAATAAAACTAAAGGTAAAAAATGCTATGGTTGCGGTAAAACTGGACACTTCATTAAAGATTTGTTATGTTGAGAGAAAAAAAACAAAAGGAAAAGATTCACGATGAGGCAAATGTAATTACTTCCTCTAATGAATTTTGTGAAGTATATGTGTTATTAAACTCTGAACATACTGAAATAAATTTGATTGTGAAATCACATTTAAATGAATGGATACTTGATTCTGGTGCGTCATTTCATGTTTCATCACATAATGACTGGTTTGAAAATATGCAAGAATCTGAAAGTGGTCATGCTATTTTGTGCAATAATCATGCATAAAAAATTGCTGGCATTGGTGATATCACGTTAAAATTTGGCACTGGTTATGTGCTTAAATTACATGAAGTTAGATATATTCCTGAAATGGCTAGAAATCTTATTTCAGTAGGAGCATTAGAAACTGATGTTTTTACTGGTAAAATTGGAAACAACATGCTTAAAATGATTAAGGGTGCTCTTCTCACATGTAAAGGTACTAAAAGAAATGGTATTTATGTGATCACTACTAAAATTGTTAAAAACTCAACTTCTTCTATAAATTTGACCAACACTAATGACACACACAAGTGGCACAATAGATTAACTCACATAAGTATTAAAGGACTTGGTAAAATGTCGACACATCACTTTGAGTTGGGTATCTTTAATGGTAAAGGAGATTTTTCAATTTGGCAACAAAAAATGAAAGGTATTCTTGTTCAACGAAAAGTTTCCAAAGCTATTGATGACTCTTTTCTTGCAAACTTGACTAATAAAGAAAAAGAGAATATGGATGAATCGGCATACACTTCTATAATATTACACATGTCTGATGCGGTATTAAGAAAAGTTGGTAAATTAAAATCAGCTAAAGAACTTTGGAAAAAACTGGAGGAACTTTATGTGTCTAAGTCAACTCCAAACAAACTTTTTCTACTTGAGAGCTTTTTAAGCTTCAAAATCGACTCTTCAAAAGATTTAGATGATAATTTGGATATCTTTAATAAACTCGTGTAAGATATCACTAACTGTAGTGAAAAAGTATCTGAAGAGTATAAGGTAATAATTTTGTTAAATGCTATCCCTGGAACTTATAGAGATGTTAAAAATGCTATTAAATATGGGAGAGATATTTTGACACCTGAAATTGTCATAGACTCGTTAAGAAGTAAAGAAATGGAAATGCGAGCTTAGAGAGTCGAGAGAAGAAGTGGTGAGGTTCATATTATGAGAGGTAGGTCTTAGTCAAGAACCCGTGATAACCAAAGTGGATACGTGTCTGGTAGTAAAAAGAAAAGTAGAAGTTTATCTAGGTCAAGAAATAAAACTAAAGGTAAAAAATGCTATGGTTGCGGTAAACCTGGACAATTCATTAAAGATTGTTATGTTGAGAAAAACAAACAAAAGGAAAAGATTCACGATGAGTCAAATGTTATTACTTCCTCTGATGAATTTTGTGAAGTATATGTGTTATTAAACTCTGAACCTAATGAAGTAAATTTGACCGTGAAATCACATTTAAATGAATGAATACTTGATTCTGGTGCATCATTTCATGTTTTATCACATAAAGACTGGTTTGAAAATATGCAAGAATCTGAAAGTGGTCATGCTATTTTGTGCAATAATCATGCATATAAAATTGCTAGCATTGGTGATATCACGAAATTTGACACTGGTTCTGTGCTTAAATTACATGGAATTAGATATATTCCTGAAATGGCTAGAAATCTTATTTCAGTAGGAGCATTAGAAACTGATGGTTTTACAGGTAAAATTGGAAACAACATACTTAAAATAATTAAGGGTGTTATTGTCACATGTAAATGTACTAAAAGAAACGGTATTTATGTGACCACTGCTAAAATTGTTAAAAATTCAACTTCTTCTATAAATTTGACCAACACTGATGACACACACAAGTGGCACAAAATAGATTAACTCACATAAGTATTAAAGGACTTAAACTGCTAAATGATAAACGTGTATTTGGAAAAGACTGTGTGTCTAATACGCCTTTCTGTGATCACTGTGTACTTGGTAAATATCATAGGTCATCTTTTTCATCTGGTATGCATATAACTACTAAAGTCTTGGAATATATTCATACTGATTTATGGGGGCTTGCTACTAATCCTACAAAGGTATGGTAAATGTGATGACTATACTATGTTAAAAAGTTTTGGCTGTGCTGCTTTCTCTCATCAAAATGAGGGAAAACTAGAACCTTAGAGCTAGGAAATGTGTTTTCTTAGAATATCCTAAAGGAGTTAAAGGGTATAGGCTTTGGGATAGAAATCAAAATGGAGTTAAGATCATCATAAGTCGTGATATTACATTTAGTGAGTCTGAAATGCCGTGTCTAAAATCAGAAAGTGACACCTTGAGAGAAAAACAGCAAGAAACCATTAGTGACGAATCTCAAGTAAATTTAAGGTCCTTAAGTGTTCAAACCCCCACCATTTCAATTGAGGTGGAGCATCAAAATCCTGAACTAGAAGAAAATCAGAGTGAAAATATTGAGAGAGGTGAAGCTATAGTGGAATATCAAGGAGAGCAAAATCCTTTGTTTGATTATCAGTTAACTAGAGACATAGTTAGAAGAACACATAGAGTGCATCAAAGGTTATAGTCTGATTTTGACATTGCTTATGCTAGTTATGAAGAACTAGTTGATAGGGAACCAAACACGTATGAAGAAGCCTTAAAGAGTGAACAATTTGAGGATTGGGTGAAAGCAATGAAAGAAGAGATAAATTCCCTCGATAATAATCAAACATGGGAATTAGTCCCAATACCTAAAGACAAGTCAATAATTGGGTGTAAATGAGTTTTTAGAATTAAAGAGAGAATTACCAAAGGAGACGGTTTGAGGTTTAAGGCTAGACTTGTGGCCAAAGATTACACACAAAAGGAAGGGGTAGATTATAATGAGATCTTTTCTCCAGTTGTTAAATATACCACAATTAGGACTGTGGTTGCATTAGTTGCACATTTCAATTGGGAACTTGAACAACTTGATGTTAAAACTGTTTTTCTGCATGGAGAACTTGATGAAAAGATTTTCATGGATCAACCTAAAGGTTTTGAAAATAAACAAAAACCTGATCATGTGTATTTTCTTAAACGCTCTTTATATGGTTTAAAACAATTTTCTAGACAATGGTATAAACGTTTTGATTTCGTTTGTTAAAACAATTGGTTTTAAAAAGAGTGAATTTGATCATTGCTTGTACTATCAAGGTAATGCAAACAATAATGACTGTGTGTTTTTGTTGCTATATGTGGACAATATGCTTTTGATTGGTCCCAACTTGAAGTTGTTAAATGATGTAAAAACTACTTTAAGTAATGATTTTGATATGAAAGACTTAGGTAATGCTAAAAGAATTTTAGACATTGAAATTCAAAGAGATAGGTCTAAATCAATTTTATTTTTACATCAGGCTCCATATATCATGAAAATTTTGAAGAAATTTGGTATGAATGAATGTAAACCTATTACATTACCTTTACCTAATCACTTTGTATTATCTAAAGAACAATCACCTGCTAATAAAGAAGAAAAAAATATATGAAATGAATTCCATATACAAATGTCATTGGTTCTGTGATGTTTCTACTTGTGTGTACTAGACTTGACTTAGCTTTTGTTGTTAGTACACTTAGCAGATATATGTCCAACCCGGGTCCCAAACATTAGGAGGCTTTGAAATGATTATTTAGATATTTGAAAGGAACATACAATGTTGGCTTAATATATAAGTTTAATACTGAAGGCATAAAATTGAAAGGTTTTACTGATGCTAACTATACTAGTGATAGAGATAATAGGAAGTCTACATCTTTCTACATGTTCACTTTGTGTAATTCACGTGTTAGTTGGAAATCACAACTTCAACATGTTATTGCATTATCCACTACTGAATCAGAATACATTGCTGCTACTGAAGCATTTAAAGAATTCTTGTGGTTTAAATGTGTATTAAATGAACTTGGTGTTTTTAAGGATAATGTGACAATATATTCTGATATTCAATCTGCTATTCATCTATGCAAAAATCCTATCTTTCATGAACGTACTAAACATATAGATGTTAGATTACATTTCATTAGAGATATGGTTTCTCAAGAACTGGTAAAACTTGAGAAAGTCCTTTCAGAATATAATCCTGCAGATATGGGAACTAAGGTACTCCCATTTGTAAAGTTTAGAAGCTGTCTTGATCTTCTAGACATCGGTACAAACTTGTAAGTCTTTTCCCTTAACCTATTTGTTATCTTATCTGACTTGCAGGGTAATTTGGCATCAAGGTGAAGATTGTTGGGCATGTTTGTTAAGTGATGCCCAAATCCTCTAGGCGATGATGAAAAATCGAGGCCCATTTTAACTTCATAGGCTATAAGCCCAGGATTGAAGAATTAAATTCACACCACAATTGAAGTAGTCCAATTATGTTGGATATTTAGAGGTAATCAGTTCATTGGACTAGATGTTCAATACCCAACTTGGAGGTAATTTAAAATCACAAGAAAATATGGATAAATAAATCGATATCTTTTCTTTTAACCCCCTTATCGTGTCTTGGATGAACTCTCTCTTTTTGGATTAACATAATCTTGCAAATCTTCTATCCTAATCTTGCAAGATTCCTGGGAAATTCATTCTCCTTACTAAGCCTATAAATTGGAGCCTTCACCTTCATTTTATACACACCAAAATCTGAGAGAAAAACCAAGAAGAAGGAACTTTCCTTGCTTTGTGCAATACACGACACTTCCTCTGCCTTTCTTTGTGAATTTGTCTGTGACTAAAAATGGCCTTCAAATTGAAAATACCTTTGTGGTGTGGATCGAGTTTCTGAGCCGAATCAATAAGGGGAAATCATTCTTCAATTTTATGCATTTTTGGTCTTGTTTTCTTTTCCTTGAATCTTTACAAATCCTAAACCAATTGATTGTTTGATTTGATTTGTAGGTGGATTTGTTGCACAGGTGCATTTGTAAGATGGCTAGTGAATACCATAGCATTGGAAATTTGGAGGTCAAGGAAGATGAAATCAAGGCAGGCAAAGACAGTGCCATGGGCATATACAAAGTTGTTGAAGCCTACCTCTTGGAGAATCCTCGTGTTTATGCATAATTTGATTTGTTATTGTAAGTTGTGAGAATACATCTCATTATTTGGAAATGATGATCTCTTTCTTGTAACAAGATGATTCCCAAATAGTGGAATTATAAAGCTACTTTCTTTTTGTTGACTTTGTTGATGAATCCAATCTTCTGCTCTCACTACTTTTCATATCTTTTCCATGGCCAGCTACAGGTAACCATCCAAATTAAAGTAAAATATTCCCCTCAACATTCTAGGGTCCAAATAAAGGACCCACACTTGGGGACTATGGGGGACTTAGCTAATCAGGCTTAACGGTTCAAATTTTTAAATGAAGAGTTGTTATTGAGTTCAAGTCTTACCAGTATCCTACACGATTTGACCATTTGATGATATCAATTTGACTTGCACGAAACATCTTAAACTTAGATGAGCGAATGTAACCACTCAAAAGCAAATTCTTTGCAAGTCCCACGACATAAAATTACTTTAAATATTCCTTCTCCATGGACAAATGAATGTGATATATTGATTCTCTATTAACACTCCCCACTCTGTCCAGCCTACAGAGAACCTTAATTTGTTCCGGCAGCATCATTCTCCAATCTCCACGACTCTTCCAGAAATGGAGGTACGTCTTAAAATTTATGTCGAATAAATTAATTTACAAAAATCATTTTCATAATTAGTTTTTTCGTATTTCGAACACATTTATAATTGAATTCTTTTTAAATTTTACAAACTGCAGAAACCTCGAGTCACAGAGATACAGGTTCGGATGGACTGCAATGGCTGCGTGCAGAAGATAAAGAAGGCCTTGCATGGCATCAATGGTAAGTCAATTAATTTCAATAAACAATGCAAATATTGTGCCTTTAAAAAAAAATAAAATTATATATATATATATATATTTAATCCGTATTCATGCAAAACATTTATATGTCGCAGGTATATATGATCTCTACGTTGATTTTCCTCAGCAAAAGATAACAATAATTGGGTTGGCAGATCCTCAAAAAATAGCCAAAGCCATTAAGAAAACAAGAAAAACTGCAATCATTTGTTCACATTCAGAACCATCTGATGATCAACCATCAGAACCAGCACCAGATGGTGGAGAACCTGAGTCCACTAACCAGCCCACGGCAGAAGCAGCCCCACAAGCCGAGGCACCAAAAGAATCACCACTCCCAGAAAATCCACCATCTGAAGCTGCTAATGGTACTCCAACAAACCAGCCTCCACTTCAACCAAAAGATATCGAAGAAATTCATGTGATCCACCACCACGCACCAGATGGATGGGGCTATGGCTATAGTGAACAAGGGAATCAACATGGTAGAGTCGAGCAGTCTCAGGCTCACAGTTACAATGCCTACAAGCCAACACCTTATGTGACAGATTATGCATATATCAACAGGCTGTCGCCACCTGCCCACTCACAATATTACAATAGGCCTGCAGATCAATACACATACACTAACGAGGAGAATCGAGCTGGATCCAATGGAAATATTACTTCAATTTTTAGCGATGAAAATCCAAATGCATGCAGAATAGTCTAGTTTTTGTGGAGACAAATATAATCACCAAACATTCGTTTCGTTGGCAATAATAATATATTGAGATTAGTACATATGTTACTAGTTTGAGAGATGAAATTAATGGATTGTGAGTGTTCAAAGAATTTATTCTGTTGTGGACTAATGTATGATACCAAAGATTCCTAATAAAGCTATATTTTTTTTTTCCCAGAATCATATTCCTGGGGAGGTGGATAATCGCTAATTTGTTCTTTCTTTTTTCTCTAGTCAATAATGTAACGAGAGAGAAGAATGATTTTATACTCTTAATTTTAAGGGCTAATGAAGAAATCCAATAACAAAGGGAGAAGAATGATTTCTGGTAAGTGTATTTCGTATACTTATCTAGGCCAGTAAATTGGAGTATTTGTAGTGATTTGAATGAGTTATAACTTAATTATGTTTGTTAGGTTGAACTCAAATTGATGGAATTGGAAGAGAGGAACCAAAAAGGAGCAAAAATAAAAGAAATCCAAAGTTTTGGGACCAAAGTGTAAACTTTCAATATTTGATTTGGACCATAACATGATGATTGAAGATCACATATGATCAATTGGATGCAATTTGGAGATCAAAATAGTGAAATAGAATTGAAGTATTCTCACAAATCAATTTCCAGCCAAAGAAATTATGCTCTGAATTTTTTACCTCAACTTAAGACTCATTTTTGGGATAGAAAACATTATAATTGGAAAAATTGTAATTCAAAAAGAATTGTAACTCTTTGAATTAGCTTTATAACGCACTTTGAATCGCTTCAATCGACCATTAGGAGAGAAAGTTATGATCAAAATATTGAAAACTTCTAATGACGACATAGTCCAAAATGGCGCGCGTATTTTTCTACATACTAATCAACAGATTCCTTTTGCAATTTAATTTTTTTTAGAACCTAAATTGGATGCAATTTTGACCTATTTTTTGGCTCTTATAAATAGAGAGCAAGGGTTATACATAGAAAAACCCTCTATTGCTTCTTCGTACACAATAATATCATCAAATTCATTAAGAACAAGAGGTCAATTCTTTGCTTTTGGGAAAGGAGATCTAGCCATAGCAAGGAATTGAAACTCAGTTACATATTTAAAAAAAAATTTGAAGAATTCAACTTTGGACTTGAAGATTAACATCTTTTGAACTATTTTATGATTCGGGTCATATTTTTCTATTATTTTTTGTAATTTATATATTAATGTGTTATGCTAGATTCGCTTTGTATTGGATGAAGATAAACCCTATTTGTCATTTATTTTTAATTCAAAACTAGTAATTTAATAATTCTTGTGTTTCTTAATTGATTTTGCATACCTATTGCATTAGTTAATCGTTTGGCCATCAATTAGATAATTAATTTCTTGTTGTAGTGTTGAGAGACTCACAATAAATTTAGAATGCGTCAAAATGAACATATGTGCAATAAACGTTAAGAATAACATTTATCACGTTTCCAATCATATAAATAATCTAAAATTTAATGCATTCTAGAATTCGGACTAAGAATAGATTCAGGCAGTGGTTAGGATAGAAATAATTTGTCTTGAAAGAGAAAGTTAAATACATTAGCTTTATCCATTGTTATTAATATAGAAACGGAACTAGATTATGAATCAAAAATTGAAATAAATAACAATAAGTGGATTAGAAATCCAATACAATCATCCATAATTTTATAAAAACCAAACTTTTATTACTTTATTAGATTAGTTTAGAATAATCAAAAAATCAAATTCTCTTTTATTTATATAATTCGAATTTCATACGTAACTGATAAACTTAAATTAAATTTATTTCACGTGAGACGATACTCTCAATTCATTAATTCTATTACTTGTCAAAGATGTCGTACGCTTGCAGGTTTTACACGAACAAGTTTTAGCGCCATTGTCGAGGAATAAAATATTTACTTTGAGTTTATTAATTCTTATAGAATTTGAATTTTTTTCGTTGTTTCAGGCTATTATTTACACACATAATCTCTCTTTTCTGTTTTGGGCAGTTTATACAAGATTATTGAGAAACTGAGCTCCTATTATTGGATCTCGAAATCAAATGAACTTCAAGACAACGAAGACAAGAATAGAGAGAAACTAGAAAAATGGTGGCAAATCAAAATCAAATTTAGCTACCAACAGATTCGTTAGATCAACAAGATCCACCAAGAGCATCAGCCAACAGTGTAGAAACTCTTAGAGATTATGTGAATCCCTCCTTAGTTCTTGTGCACCAACTATATATCCACCTTTTAGGTAGGCCAATTTCCACATTTAACCAGATGTCATTAATTTGTTTCATCGTCTTCAATACATTAGGTTCTCTAAAAGATCAAATGAAAATTCTCATGAACATGTTCAGTCCTTCTTGATGCTTTGCGAATATGATCAACCATGAAGGCATATCTGTTAATGCCTTTCGACTGCGGCTATTCCCTCATACTTTAAAAGAATGTGCACGAGAATGGTCAAATTCAATAAATCCTGGGAGTATCGTTTTATGGAATGACATGATGCAGAAATTCTCTTTGAAATTCTTCTTGTCGTCTCGAGTTCATTAGATCCTAAACGAAGTCCATATTTTCCAGCAAAGAGACTTTGAGAGCTATCCAAAAGCATAGAAAAGATTCAAAAATTGCTTCAAAAAGTGCCCCAATCTAAACATTTTTGAAGACTCTAAAATCTATATATTTTATTCAAGCCTGAGACCTTCTATAACATAGCCAATGCTTCAACAGGAATGTCAATCTTAGATATTCTATTGGACAATGACTTAGAGACCTTTTTGAGAGAATTGCAAAAAATCAGTTTATGTGGTTAATAGACAGGGAAGTGCCAAGAAAAACAGCGAAGATTCACAACATAAATTCAGTGACAGCAATGACAGCCCAGCTGAAAGTACTAACAAAGAAGTTGGACAAACTTACTCTGAATGTGAGCACGGCGCACCAACTAGCACCAGCATGTGGGGGCTGTAGGGCAGATCATGCAACTGCAAGCTGTCTTTTAACCTCTACACGTGTATCGGTCTGAAAAATAAGTTATACACAGAATATTCAAAGACAGCCAAACAATCCTAACTCCAACACCTATAATCCAAATTGGGGTAGTCATCCTAACTTCTAATGAGCTAATAATCAAGGACATGATATCAAATTCAGGGCAACCTACAAGAATTACAGTAGCAATAGGAGAACACGTCATATTTGGAGAATCTACTTGCTAAGTACATTACTAAGACTAAGGCTGCAGTCCAGAAACATAAAGTTTCAATCCAAAATTTGGAGAATCGGGTGGGACAGCTAGCAACCGCATTAGCTAATATAACACAGGATATCCTGCCAAGCTATACAGAAAAGAACCCAAGAAAATAGTATTAGAAGTTGAAGCTGTGAATCATGCAACTATTGAGGTACCATCAATCAATCCTACCACCCCTGTTCGAGCTTATGTGCCGCCAAGTTCATTCCCTCGAAGGCTTCAAAGATAGCCTAAAGAGAAAAAAGTTCAAGCCATCACAATGAAAAGCTGAGTTCAACTGCCAAAAATTATAGTGAAAATAAAGGGATAGAGAAGAATCGGGTACATACCACAGGGGAGAAACAAGTGGTTCAGTCCAAAGATTTAGCAAAGGTTAATCAAGAAAAATAGGCAGATAGTCCACATGTTAAAAGAACCACTCCTATCAATAAATACGCACCTCCAGTCCCATTCCTTCAAAGGTTGCAGAACAATAATTTGGAAAAGCAATTTAAGAAGTTCTTGGATATCATTACACAATTTCACATTAATATTCCTTTCATTGAAGCCATTCAACAGATTTCAAATTACAAAATTTTTCTTTAAGAGATGTTGACCAAGAAGAGAAAGCTATAGAAGATGAAACAGTAGCATTGGTTGAAGAGTGCGGCACAATCATAAAGCAAATGCTTTTTCCTATTAAAATATCTAGGGGGTTTTTACTGTACCTTACTCTATAGGAAATTCACATAATTAAATGCTTTAATTGATTCTGAAGCAAATATTAATCTGATGCCACTGTCTATCTACATGAAATTAGGATTGAAAGATCCAAAAGCTACATCAATAATTCTACAGTTGGCTGATAGGACACTCAAGCAACCTTATATGCTCGTCAAAGTTGGAGATAATTTTTTCTTGTTGATTTCATCATCCTTGATATAGATGCTCAACACATGCTGTTAATTTTGGGAAGACCATTCTTAGCAACTGCACGAGAATTAATGGATTTTGAGAAATATAATTTAACCTTAAGGGTGGAAAAAAAAACAAAGCTTCACAATGAATGCACCATTCAAGCGACCACTGGCCATTGAGTACTGTCAAAAGATTAGCCATTGGGGAAACAACAAGAACATGAAGGAAGAAGGTGGACTTGTTGGGCAAGACAACAATAAAAATCTTGTAATTCGGAGGCCCAAAGATGAATTGAAACATAACTATTAGTGCAGTCGGTGCAAGGTTGAAAACTCTCTTTTCAAGCCACCTTGAATAGCCAAAACAATAAGGTCAAGCTAATGACTATAAATAAGCGCTTATTGGAAGGCAACCCAGTTTTCTTTTCTTTTGTTTATTTTTGTTTTCTAAAATATAGGATAAGAAAATTTCATTGCTTTTAGTAATTTAATAAATTTTATTGCTTTTAGTAGTATAGGGTATCTTCAACCTCATATTTTCCTCTAGGTTGTGTTTGAATTTATTATAAAGTATTCCATGTTATGATTGATTTTCTAAGTATTTTGAAGGAACACAGTACTTGGACACACTGGACAAGGGAAAGACATAGCAAGTGAGCCGGAACTTTCATGCCAATCTATCCACCACATGCAGATTTATATTAGGAGAGTACTTAGTTCCCTTTTTTGTCCTTAATTTTTATATATTGCTTGATATATTTTTAGACATTGAGGACAATGTCTGTTATAAGTTTGGGGGTAGAAAGTATTGAGTTTTTACTAGTTTGTATACTTGTTTGCGTGCAAAAAAATCTGAAAAATCAACCGAAAAAATATAAATTTTTAAGCTTATTTTTGCTTTTGTGTGCTTGTATATGTTAAGATAATTTTGTTTATCATGATGAACATATTTGTAGCCATGTGTTAGGCTATAAATTACTAAAAAGTTGCACATTATGGTTGATTTATGCTTATTCATGTAAAACTTAATATTTTCACAAAATTTATGTTTTGCATCGTGAATGAATAATTTGATTCAAAATTTGAGTAAGTTACAAAAAATAGATGTTAAATTCAAACAACTACTAAATTATACATCCTTAAACCAAATTTAGAATAATTTGGGGGTGATTGAACTGTCATAGAGAGGCAATGGGATAAATGTATATTCCATGTGTGTTAAATTTAGTGTGGATTATCTAAGGACAATAAGATGAAAATTAGGTGATAATCTTAAATTAGGAGTCGGTTTTTTGAGAATAAGTGTTTAATAATAGGTATTGCATTAATCATTGCATAAAAAATGAAAAAAAAATAAAGAAAGAAAATGTAACTCATTGTAAAACATTTTTCCGTAGCCTGTATGATTCGAGTGACTAAGCCTACAGGTTATTTAAAACATGATGTCGTAAAGTCATTTGACTTGAGAGTTATCGGCCAAAAGCTGGCTACATGGGTCAATTAGAAAGTTTAATCGAGAGAAGTCAGCACATAAGATGTTAGAAAAGAAAAAAATTATCCACATAAAAAAAATTGTTACATGCCTTGGTTAAGCCCCTAAACACTTAGTTTAGAGAAGTAGACATTTGACATGGGTTATTAGTTTAATTGTTTCTTAGGGGCTAAAGCAATCAAAAATAAGAAGAATCTTCATTTATTGATGCGTTGAGCTGCAATTAATAAGATCGAACCAAACTAGAGAAGGTGGGGATTAGTATATAAATTCAACATTAGATCATACCTCAAGAAAAGAGTTAAAAAAAAATAAGTTTGAGGGTGTGAATCTTACAAGAGAAGAAATGATATATTTGACCATAGAGAGTCAAGACTTGAATCACTTTATGAATTTATGATGCTTAACATGAATTTCACACACACACACACACAGGGGTTTTGAATTGGATAAGTAGATATTAATTTTAGCAATGTGATTTTGTAGAAGTTCATAGTTTTAATACATATATGACAATCCTGATACTAAAAGAAAATTATTTAATCATGTGTTTTTAAAATTTTAAATTAAGTTATAACATAGTTTTGTTTGAAGACAAAAAAATGTTCAAGTTTGGGGGGTATTTGATAAGTATATTTTGTACACTTATCTAGGTCAGTAAATTGGGTATTTCTTAGTGATTTGAATGAGTTATAACTTAATTATGTGTTAATTATATTTTTTAGATTGAACTCAATGCAAATTGATGGAATTGGTAGAAATGAACAAATAATGAGCAAAATGAAAAAAAAAATTCAAAGTTTGAGGACCAAAGTGTAAACATTCAATAGTTGATTCGGACCACAACATGATGATTGAAGATCACATATAAACAATTGGATGCAAATTAGAGATCAAAGGAGTGAAATAGAGTTGAAGTATTTGTACAAATCAATTTCCAGCCGAAGAAGTTATGCTCTGAATTTTTAGTATCAACTTGAGACCTATTTTTAGAATAGAAAACACTAGCTCAAAAAATTTATGACCAAAATACTGAATGCTCTTTGAATTAGCTTTTCCAACGTACTTTGAATCACCTTCATTGGATATCGATAGAGAAAGTTATCATCAAAATGCTAAAGCTCCTCAGGGATGATATAGCGCAAAATGACTAGCAAGGGCGTTTTTCTACAGACGAACGAGCAATTTCCTTTCACTATTCAAACTCTGTTGAAACACAAATTGGACACGATTTTGACCTTTCTTTGGCTTCTATAAATAGAGAACAAGCGTTACACATAGAAAAACCATTCTCTTGCCTCTTCATATACAATAGTATTATCAAATTCATCAAGAATAAGAGATCAATTCATTACTTTTAGGAGAGGAGATCAAGCCATAACAAGGAATTGAAACTAAATTACATCAAGAAATTAAAGAATTTAACTTTGGACTTGAAGATCAACATCTTTTGAACTTTTGCATGATTCGGGTGATATTTTTTTATTATTCTTCTTATAATTTATATATTAATATGCTAAACTAAATTCAATTTTGTATTGGATGAAGATGAACTCTATTTGTTATTTACTTTTATTCAAAACTAGTAGTTAAGTACTTCTTGCGTTTCTTGATTGATTTTTGCATACCCATTGCATTATTTAATTATTTGGCCACCAATTAGATAATTAGTTGCTTTTGACTGTTGTAATATTGGGAAACTTACAATAAGTTTAAAAACGCGGCAAAATTAACATATATGCAATAGATGTTAGGAATAGAATTTATCACGTGTGAAATTATATAGATAATCTAAAATTTAATGCATTTTAACCATTTAATTTCGGACTATGAATAGATTCGAGTCGTGGTTAAGATATAATTAATTTGTCTTAAAAACAAAGTTAAATAAATTAGCTTTATCGATTGCTATGAACGCACGCATGAATGAAACTAGATTATGAATCAAGAATAGTAATAGGTTGCAATAGGTGAATTCGAGATCCAATACAATCATCCATCATCCATAGTTTGATAAAGACAAACTTTTATTGCTTTATTAGATTAATTTAGAATAATTAGAAAATCAAATTCTTTTTTGTTTATGTAATTCGACTTCCATACGTAACTGATAAATTTGAATTAAATTTATTTCTCGTGGGATGATACTCTCAACTCATCAATTTTATTACTTGTCAACGATCTAGTAAGTTTGCAGGTTTCTCACGAACAATTTCATTTATAATTTTCTTAACAAAAGAAGGGACATGACAAGAAAGAAGGGGAAGGAGAAGAATAAATCAAGTTCGGGGTGAGCGGCGTTTAAGTGGTAAGGATAAAAGATGAACCGAAATACAAGGCGTTAATTTTTAAACGAGATATACTGAACATTGATAAGAAAGTGGATGTAGTAAATATGCACTAGGTGGGCAAACGAGATTTTATAAATGAAAAAAAAAAAAATAAATAATTAAAAGCTTGAGTTAGGACAATTCTATATGAACACATTTTATGACTATTTACTCAAATTATAATATTTCATATGCTAGTGGGTAAGAATAAGAAATAGAGTAATTGGACATTCTCAACGTCCAAAGTGTAATGACTTGAGCAATTTAGAATTTGATGTAAAGTGATTTTGATCGAACGATCCTATCAAGTACCCAAATAGTATGATCCTAGTTAGGGGTGAACACGCTCTTATTCCAAAAAGAATATAATCGAATCAAGAATTACTAGATATTTTATAAATGGAGCCGTAAGGTCCAAGTTTATTTTTGAAATCAAGACGTTTAGTTTTGTTAGATTCTATACCATAATTAAAATTTCAATTTCTCATAATTTCGACAACTATTCCATTCTCCTAATGTTTGGAACAACATAATAATTTAACAAATGATATGTACCATCTTACTAAATGACAAACATAGTCAACTTTAAAAACAAGAGCAACTTGTCTAATAATATTTATTCACCATATATATAAATGACCAATAAGTAAATTAGTAAAATATAGATGAATTTGCTTCAAGTGAAATAATTTGGCAAGTTCAATTATCAAAATAAATTTTGGGAAGTTCAATTTTTCGATTCGATTTTGAATCTAGAATCGAGAGTTGAACCAAAAAATCTCGATACTTATATTCATTACCCAATTTAATTTAAGAACTGAATTGAACCACTTTCTTCGAATTTGCTCAAATTCAGTCTATTACGATTTGGTTCGGGGGGGAAAATGTCGCTTCAAGAGAGAGAGAGACTGCTTGTCTACGATAAAACCGTATACAGTCATTTATCAACTTTCTGGCGTTTAGCATTAGGCTGTTTTTATTCTTGACACCCTTCAAATCTCTCTCCTCTCTCATACGCACATTTGTACAGCATAGATGTACAGTATTTGTATCTATAGCTTGGAAAGCATTTGCATATAAAGTAGATTACTGTAATCAAAGTTATTTTGTTAAAAAAAAAAAAATAAATAAATAAATTCACATCAAATAAAAGTGAAACATAGACCAACTTATAAGAGTTTGAATGCACGGATTTTAAAATTTGTCTGTTTGAACGAGTCACCATCTTACGATGAAATGTTAAGGGATAAAAATTTCACATCGAATAAAAATAAAAATATAGACCAATTTATAAAAATTTGGATTACTGCTCTTAATGGGGTTAACCATTTAAGATGTAACTCCAAATCTTAATATATTTCTTCTTCGATTCCCCAACTCTAGTTCTTTTAATTTCCATTTCCCCTTCAAATACTAGAATTTTTTTTATTCCTTTTGGATTGAACTAATGGGCCAACGGCGGTGATGACAATGGCGACGATAATAGAGACTATTGATTTTCAAAAAACGGGCATCCAAACAGGGAAAGTTGTGCTTTACTGATGAACCTTCTCAGGCTTGAGGCACATGGCTCACATTGGCTTGTCTACTAATGCAGTTTGAAGAAAGGGAAAAATTCACAAATCATGCATTAAAAGTATGAACAATTCAATTTTCAAGTTTTTAATTTCAAAATTCAAAAATCAGGTATCAATTATTTAATTATAAATATTTTATTAATAAAATATATTAAGGTCACAATTATAGAATTACTGGTCACAAGTACGTAATCATAGGTCACAACTCATTTATTGATCGCACATTATAAAATTAATTGATCACAATAAAAAAATTTATAGGTCAAAGTGTAATTCATTGATCACAAATATAAAAAAAAAATAAAATAAAATAAAATAAAATAATTATACATTAAAGTTTATATGTCCATTACAGACTTTTAAATTGATCACAAATTATCGAATTTTAAGGTCACAGTCAAATACTTAGTCACAAATAACCAAATAGTTGATTACATACACCCAATCTCGATACTGATCCAGTACAAATACTTGGTCACAAATCAACAAAATAGCTTATCACAAACACTATTCATCCCGTTGCCGCCACCGCCAACAATAACAACACAAAACCTCGATCACCAAAAAATCACTACCTCACCACCACCACCAATCATATCTAAACCCACTAACCCACCACATTTGCACCCTTCTCCATCCTTGCACTGAATTATCCATCACACAAACACACTTTTCCAAGCACAATTTCCCAAACACGATTAGGGGTGGGCAAAAAAATAAATAACGAAAAACTGACCAAGCTAATCAAACTAAATCGATTTAGGTTAGTTTGGGTTGGTTTGAATCAAAGAATTAGTTTGGTTCAATTAATTTTAACCATTAAAAAGTCAGGTTGAGTTGATTTCGATTTAAGCAACCAACCTATTAATTAACCGACACAACCAATAAATATTTTTTTATTTTTGGTCTTTTAAAATTCATCTTTTTTAAATGTAAAAACCAAAATAATAAAAACAAAAAGATAAATTTGTCTCAAATAATTTGTTTACCATATATATATATATATATATATATATCAAAAGAAAATAAAGCAAGAAGTGTTAAAACTTCAATTTTAAATTGTACTCTTGCTTTCATTTTGGTGTAATTGTTTGTTGATAACTATCGAATTTGTATTTATGATGATTTTGGAAAAATTGATTCTTTACCATTTACATTATATATATTATTTATATGCATTATGCAAGAAAAAAATTTATATGTATAAAAAAACAAATATTTTAACCGAATATAGGTAGACAAATTATTTTTTTTCTTTTTACTCGCACATATTCCAAACCGACCCAAACCAATTAGGCTTGGTTTGACTCGGTTTCAACGACTTGATTGAATCAATTTAAGTTGAAATTTATTCAAACCAATCAAGTTAGTTTCGGATTCGAGTTGGACTCAAAACCAACCAACCCGAACCATGCCCATGCCTAAACACAACCATATTGTCACCGGTGGAGAAGAATCGTGCACCTACAAACTTCTTGTTGCAATTGATTTTGGGATCAAGATCACTAGCAACCTCACGTTGACCTCGCCATCTAGACAAAACTCGTTTAGATGTTGACCCGATCTCCATCCTGCTATCGTCAACTTAGAATCTTGTAGGGCGGCACTCTAAGCAACGCGTGTAGCTTATGAATAGAGAGCCACTGCACATGAAGATAAGCGCCGCCCATCGCGACGATTGGAAGAAGATAGAATAATGATCTAAGTGACAATCTGGCAACAACACTTGTATTCGCACTGGTGATGAAAAAATTAACAGGAAGGGAGAGAAATTGTGTAGTGGCCGGAGAAGAAAATAAGCCCCTGTTTGATCCCCATTCAATTCAATTACATTACATTCCATTTTTCTCTCTCCTATTTTCAACCACATAATCTTCCATAAAATAATATTACACGTAAATAGAAAACTTTTCCTTCTTTTTCAACCGCTCATTTTTCTAAAAAATATTATTCCTCCCATTTTCATTTTCAGGTAATGAAGGTCAAATGGGGGCTAAATGGTATGTGAGAGAGAGAGAGAGAGAGAGATGATTAATTCATTTTGTAATAATATTATTAATATTAAATAATGACCTGATTTATGAATAATCAAATTTCATCTCTGATTTTTTAATATGGATCTTTAAACACCTAGTATTATGTAATTTCCACTTGAAGAAAAGAAAATATAAAAGCTCTTAAGACTTTTTTCAACTTTACACCAAAATTTGAGATAAGCTTTGCATCAAGAATTAATCTATCTGTACGAGGAATTTGTATAATAAGTTTGACAATGTGTTTAGTGTAGAATTCAAAAAAAGTTTTTCAAATTAATGGATATGATGTCTACCAACTCACACACGGTCAAATTTGTTGTCAAATTCATTGTACAAGTAGTATGATTGTTGCATCAAATTGTACCAAACTAAAAATTATCTCCAACACATTACACCAAATAAATAATGTTTAATTATTTTCTTCATTTCTGTCATTCTTAATGATTCATTTATCAAAAAAATAATTTATTTATTTACTACTACATAAAATACTAAATAAATAATTATTAATAAATTAAAAAAAAAAGTGAAACGGGCGAACTTGTAAAATAAATTTTGGAGTACGTGCTAAGAATGCAAGCTTTTATCAGCAGCAAAACAGATGAAAATTGGGATGAAAATGATCACGAATAACTTGAAATCACAGGTTGATCTCTCATTCAGAAACTATCAGGGTTAAATAAATTGACGATAGATACCTATAGAATTTTATCTAAGCAAAGCTAACTGTTATTACAAGAGATTTCTGCATTTCTGCTCATTCATTCTCCATTCAACCTAGAGTTGTGCCAAATATAAATAGTGCTACTCTAGAGCTAGTTATTGTCAACCGCCATAATGGTACTTTAGCAGTTCAGGAGGCTCCTCTTCCATTATGCCCGAACCGGTAGTAGCCAAGTACTCACGAATGGTCGTTTTACGGTCCCCAAGAAAAGTATGATCCAAGAAGTTATTGTAGGCCAGATCACCAAGGTTCTTTGCTGCCAAGACACTGCAAAAAGTAGTTCCACACATTTTTCAGCTATGTGTAAGCAAAGGGTGCTTTCACCGAGAATGATTGCAATTAAGCGCATGTTATGAACAGTGTTAGAGCATCGTCTTTCTTGCAATGCAACTTCTTCTTGAGGGATGTACATTCATAGTCAAAGAATCAAAAATTTGAAAAGAAAATAAATTCACATAAATGTTACTAAGTAGCACTAACCAGTGCCTGAGATAAACTCGACAAGGTAAGATATTGTCTGCCCAAATCTTGTCTATGCCATATCGTCCATACCGCTGAAAGAAAATCTCTTTGCTTCCTGTCCCAGATATCTCGAAAATTAATAATCAATATCCAATGATGGCACATAAAATAGCAAATGCAACTAAACATATCGGAAATTCATTCAATAGATATTCTATGCCAATAATCTCAGCTTCTGGATTAATGGAAGTTGTGGTTGAGAAAGAAACTTGGTTATAGTCTTAACTTCACATTGACCTGCAGCTCATCTCAATCCAATATTATAAATACAAGGTCGAACCTATTTGCACACAAACACAGTTGCACAAGATATCCTATGAAAAATGAACAAAATAAATGCTCGTGAAGACGTAAAAAAATTACCTTTGCATTTGTTTTCAAAATACTCTTTATCACTGTAACGTGCGCATAATACCTGCATCAATGCCAGATATGATCATTGTTCATTTCAGAGTCAATTATATCATAGCCAACCACAAAATAGTCTAATCTTACTCACCGCTGGAGTCGTATAAAACAACCCATTAAACGTTTCTGGTATCACCTAAACACAACAATAAATACTCGCATTACAACTTACCAGTGCCGTAATCTGTTATATGTGCAGACATATGTAAAAGTGAGTTAAACGTTATGGAAACTAAGAAATAAGTAAGCCATCACTCACTGCTAAAAACTCGAACTCATGCTCCCTTTCAATAAAGGCTGGTATCTAACTTTGCCAAGCAAGAAACAGGTTAATAACAGTTTCTTAGGCACAAAAAATTTAAATTTTTCTTCTGACTAGTATCTTATGAGTTATACCTCTGATCTCTGAATCTCAAAAGTGGTAACTACAAGGGTTTCACCTTCACATGGCTCCACACTCAAGCTTGATATCTCCTGTAAAAATATACAACTGCATCATCAGGGGAAAAAACTGCGATTCTTTACCAAATCATTAATAGTGCTGTGAAAAGTTCAGATAAAACGGAAAATTTCTAATCATCAGAAACATCCATTTTTAAAAGGCAAGAAAATACTGCTTAGTATATCAAAATTTTACTAGATTAACTAGTTTAGTTTTCTTAATTCCACTTCTAAATTCCCAATCCAGTGGTGCCAAAAATGCTGTTGATAGAGAAATTTATCAAATTTTTTAATAGTCTCAGCAACCATCAATACAAATTTAAACATCCCTCTGTGAACAGTAGCACTCTATTTAGCCAATATATAATCAGAGCAAATAACCGGTGCCCACTGGTGACTAACCCCAATAAATTAATACACCAAACAACAAATTAAGAAAGCACCTTGGTTTCAGGTTTAGCAATGCCATGCTCAAAGAAAATCGGAGCAACATGAGCAAAAACTCTCCGAAAGCCACTCAATTTCGTCATTCTGAAGTTTATCAAGTACGGAAATGTACTCCTCGCGCTCCTCTCTGTACAAACATATAAAAACACCAGTCCAAAAATTATATTTAGCCAACATCTGATCCGAATTACTTGAATTTTACTTTTAGCTACAATTTATTTTTTGCAAGCGACGTTTAATAGTAATTTCATTAATAAGGAAAGAATAAAGTGAATAAATAACAAACTCAATTGGTCTGATCTAACGGACCGGAGAGAAGAGAACCGAAACCGCAGATGGAGACAAGACCATCAGGAGAGACGATTTGATCAAAATCGGACTCCTCTTTGAGTCCGAAAGGGAATTTTTCCGGCGGTTGAGGAATGAGTGGTAGCACGAAGGACTCGCCTAAAGGCATGCTGGAAATTCACCGGAATTCTCGATTCCGGCTAACAGAAGGTATGATCGTAAATGGTCGGGATGGTGATGGAATTGTATGGGAATTTAACGGGTGGAACAAGGCAATTATACGCGTGCGAAAGAAACGGAGGATTGATAACAGTAACCATTAGCTCATATGATGCACGTGCAGAAAACTCAGTAGCCTTTTTGAAAAGTAAAGTACATGTATTTACTTGTGTTTTTCGTGTTTTTAGTATCAATAAATAGATTAAGTCCGTTTGAGCCACATTAATATAAAAATAAGAATAAAAAAATATAATTATTATAAATTTTATACAGGAGATAAATTTTCAAATGTTATGACTTGATGTGATGAATAACATTCATATTTTTCATTTTAATGAGTAAATAATAGGAAACAAACAAGGGCTAAAATCTAATCTTGTGTTTTTCGTCTTTTTAGTATCAATAAATCGACTAAAATTTTGATTTTAATTTAAATCAAATTAATAATTAATTTTAACATTATATTTTATAGAATTCACAATTTTTTGATTATATATTTAAATTTTCATCAACTTTTATCAAAATTCAAAAAATAAATTTAATCCTCACCAAACGGGTGCTAAAAAAATCATTACAACTAAAAATGAATAAAGTATTGTTACCCTCAACGAATTGACCATACAAATGATTTATTGACATGGCGTTGCATATCACCATCTCTGAAACGTGATTTGTGTTCTTTAACTTTATACTCTATATATGCATGTTTAGAAAGTGTTTACAAATAATTTAAATTATAAACAAATAAAATGAATGGCAAATAAATTATAAGTGAGTAGTATTCATTAATCCCGTAAAATGTGAATAAAAAATAATTTGATTAATTATAACAACTTTTAAATCTTAGTCAAACATATTTTAAGATTCAAAATGTTTAAAATTTTGTGTCATGTGATTTGCATATGTACACGTCATCTTGAACAATAGCAGCGTTTAACAATTTATTGATGTGGTATTGCATGTCACCATCTCTATCTCTTAAATGTGATTCATGTTTTGAAAAGTGTTTACAATTATAAATAAATAAAATTGAATGATTGATAAATCATAAGTGAGTCGTATGCACGGATTTCACAAAATATGTGAATGGAAAACAATTTGATTAATTATAAATAATGTATAAACCTTAGTCAAACATATTTTAAGATTCAAAGTGTTTTATTTTCTTGTGTCGTGAGTTACGTTTGTACAAGTCATCTTGAACTATAGCAATGTTTAACAGTATAAAGAAATTATTTTGATGTATTCAATTTAAAAGAACTATCATTACTTTCAGGGATTTTAAATTTGAATAAAAATGAAAGTTGCAAAACTCGTAATATATGATACAAGGTGATGTAGCGGAAGTATAAGAATTTGGTGTTAATCATTATAGATCAAAGATAAATACATGAACATTTGAAGAAAAATCTGATGTCTTTGATTAATAATAGAAAAAATTGTGGTCACAATTTCAAACCATTCATTCTTTAATGACTTGCGTCCCTTTAACTCGTCTATGTCTGTTATGTCTGCTGATGGTACACCATTATCTTGAGTAGGTGTTGGTTCAGTTAATACACATAATTTGTCACTTTCGAATGTCTATTGTGTTCTAGCTCTTGCTTTGAATCTTATTTCTATTGGTCATTTGTGTGATTCTGGATACTTAGTTCAGTTTTTTTTCTACTGGTTGTCATGTGCAGGATCCTCAATCTCAGAAGCTGATTGGGATAGACCATAGACAAAGAGGTTATATGTTCTGGACAATTTAAGACCACCACACATTGTAGCCTCTGGTGTTCATTTGTCATCTTTTTCTTTGAATTCATCGTCTTCTAATTTTTATTTGTAGCATTCTTGCCTTGGACATGTTTTTGCTAGTCGTTTGAAAATTTTTAGTTTCTAAAGGTCGATTGGGAAATATACAAACTCATGATATTTCTGATTGTAGTGGTTGCAAATTAGCAAAATTTTCTGTTTTTTCTTTTTATCTAAGCATTTCTCATTCTATTGCACCATTTGATCTTGTTCACTCTAATATATGGGGACCTGCTCTTGTTGCTACAAAAGGAGGGTTTCGATATTATGTGTCCTTTATTGATGATTATAGTTATTATTGTTGGGTTTATCTTATGAAGCGACAATCTGACTTCTTTCTATTTATCGATGCTTTAGAGCACTTATTAAAATTCAACATTCAACTGTAATTAAATGCTTTAAATGTGACTTTGGTGGTGAGTATACTTCATCTGAATTCTCTAAATTACTTGCTCTTGACGGCACAATTCATCAAATCTCTTTTACTAATACCCCACAACAAAATTGTGTTGTTGAACGAAAGCATATACACATTGTGGAAACTGCTAGTTCACTTCTTTTGTCTGCCAAAGTTCCCAGTGAGTTTTGGGGAGAAGAAGCTTTTACTTCTGTTTCTTTAATTAATAAGATTCCATCTTACCATAATTCATGTTTATCACCCTTTAAAATATTGTATGGAAATCCTCCGGATTACTCCTCGTTAAGAGTCTTTGGTTGTACTTGCTTTGTTCTTCGTCCTGAAGAACATAATAAGTTGACATCTCGCTCTGCTATTTGTGTTTTTTTGGGTTATGGGTAAGGGCAAAAGGGTTATTGCTGTTTCGATCCCATTAATAATAAATTATATGTTTCTCATCATATCGTGTTTTTTAAGCACATTCCGTTCTTCTCTATTTCTGATAATACTCATAATGTGACTAAAACTGACCTCATTCATATTGATCCATTCTCTGATGATATAAACAATCCACCTTTCCATACTCCATGTACTGTTGATTCTTCATATCCTGCAGGTACACATGCTTCAGATCATGCTACCCCTCCTCCTTCTAAGGCTTACCAAGTACCGCTTGAGATTGTTAATCCAACTCCTGTTTCATCTCTTCCTCGTTATTCTCAATGTATTCGTAAGTCCACTTAGTTATCTGATTTTGATTATTCTTATTATTCTGAGTCATTTTGTTGTTTTCTAACATCCATTCATAAGTTAGTTGAACCATCTTCCTATAAAGAACCTATTTTGGATCCTCTTTGGCAACAAGTTATGGCTGATGAACTTTTTACTTTGCACAAGACAATTAATTGGGATTTGGTTGAATTGCCTTCAGGTAAACATGCTATCAGTTGTCGTTGGGTTTATAAGATTAAAACCAAATCAGACGGTTCGATTAAATGCACAAGGCTAGATTAGTTGCTAAAAGTTTTAATCAACAGTGTGGTTTGGATTATGAGGAGACTTTTGCTCTTGTTGCCAAGATGACCACTATTCATACACTTATTGTAATTGCATCTGTTCGTCAGTAGAGTCTCTCTCAATTGGACATCAAAAATGCATTTTTAAATGGAAATCTTCAAGAAGAGGTTTGGATGGTCCTCCTGGTCTTTCTCACTCTCCTGGATTTATTTGTAAACTCAAGAAGGCACTTTATGGCCTCAAACAAGCACCTTATGCCTGGTTTGAGAAATTTTCCACTGTTGTTAGCTCTCTTGGTTTTATATCTAGTCATCATGACTCCGCTTTATTCTTTAGATGCACTTCAGCTAGTCACATTCTATTATTGCTACATGTTGACTATATGATTATTACTGGTGGTGATGTTGATGGAGTTGCAGGTTTGAAATTAGAATTGCCTTATCGTTTTGAAATGAAGGACTTGGGTACACTATCTTATTTTTTGGGGATCTAAGTTGGTTGTTCTCCTAGAGGTTATTTTATCTCTCAGTCCAAGTATATTATAGATGTTATTGAGCATGCCCGTCTTACTAATACTAAAATTGATGATACTCCTCTTGAGTCCAACGCTCGATATTCATCCTCTGACGGTGTACCATTAACTGATCCCAATTTGTATCACACTATTGTTGGATGTCTAGTTTATCTTACCATCACACGTCCTGATATTGCTTATGATGTTCACATTGTTATTCAATTTGTTTCAGCTCCTACTACAGTTCATTGGGTAGCAGTTGTTCGTATTTTGCGTTATTTTTGTGGTACATGCTTTTAGAGTTTGTTGTTTCCATCAACCTCATCCTTATTGTTCCGTGCCTACTCTGATGTTGATCGGGCCAACGACCCCATTGATCGCAAGTCCACTATTGGTTTTTATGTATTTTTGGGTGATTCTCTTATCTCTTGGAAAAGTAAGAAGCAGACTATTGTTTCTTGTTCCTTTATAGAAGCAGAGTATCGAGTTATGACATCCACTACCATTAAGATTGTGTGGTTGCGATGGTTACTTGCAGACATGGGTGTTTCTCATTCTTCCCCAACTCCCATGTATTGTGATAATATTAGTGCTATTTAAATCTCTCACAACTCTGTGTTCCACAAATGCACAAAACATATTGAGATTGATTGTCATCTAGTTCATCATCATCTGCAAACTGGCACCATTTTCCTACCCTTTATTTCTTCATCGTTGTAGCTTGTAAACTTCTTCACTAAGTCTCATCCGGTTCATCGTTTTCGCTTCTTGTGTGAGAAACTCTCACTATTTCTTGCTTTAGCATCATGAGTTTGAGGAGGGGGGGGTTTAATATACAAATTTATATTTATTTTCTTTTGCAAAATATTTAATTTCCTTTTTTTAGGTTTCCTATTATTTTTAGGTTTCCTTGTAGTAGTATAAAAGCTATATTTATTTTCATTGTAAACCCTAATTCTCGTTGCTCAATCGATTTTGGTTCTCTCTATATTCTTCTTCTTCTCTTCTCTTTTCTTCTTTTTAGATTGATTCAATATATTGGTTTAAGATAGATCATATTATTATCCGTTTATATAGCTCTTGACTTAAATGAAAAATGAAATAATAAATTAGACATTAAAATATATATATATATATACAGCTAAATAGTTGCCAAATCTGCTGCATCAAAGGGTCCTACTACTCTCCAAAAATGCCAACGACATGAATATTCTACCCAAAAACCAAATCAAAAAGGAAGATATTTGGTTGATCCAACAAAACAAGTTGTTATGGACTGCAACTAGGCTGCCAAAAATATATGGTGGGGTTTTAATTATAGAAGATTGTAAGAAAGCATCGGATATGAGTAAACAAGACATTTTCTGATACTCACAATCAGGAAGCCATGAAATGCGTGCTGTGCCCTTAGATTCGAGTCTAATATAATTAAACTATAATCTTCTATTTCTGCTAATTATAAACTCGCTAAATTTAGTTTTTGTAACGTTGTTTTATTTGCATGATTTATATTAGTGCTTTGCATTTGCTGTTTGGTCTTCACTGACTGTTCTAATAGCCATTGACTATATATTATACCATAACAAAGCATAGTTGTCATTTATAGAAAAAAATATTAGGGAAACCCCTTAAAATCCTCCTGTGAAATAGCCTACAAATTATATATTTTGAGTTAAATTGGAGAATACCATTATTTTCTAACATGAAGGGACATAAAAAAATCCTAAATTTAGGCTGGTTTAATATTCATTTCCGAAGAGTTAGAACAGCCACATTTATAGGATTATTGCTAGCAATGTTTTTATACCAGTAAAAAGGGAGGGAAAAAAAAGAACATTCAAAGATATCTCTTACCCTTAATAAAAAAATAAATAAATAAAAAATAAATCTTGGGTAGGAGCAGATAATTTATAAAAAAGAAAAATATTCAGCCCTCAATGACCATGGAGAGTTGAGCTAGAACAATCATAGTCCTCAATTTGACTTTAGCTCCGGTCTCTTGCAATGCCCAGGTGGTGGACTTCTAGCTGGTCCTAGTGGTCATATAAGCACTGGCAGATCTAGCACCTGGCTAGCACCCGCAGCCACGCATGTTAGATTCGTCGGCAACTATTTTTTTTGTTGAGAACATATACATTTTTAAGGTTATATTACTGATATTCACTTTCAATTCAAACTCTCCTTCAAGCCAACTTGGATAGGGGCGGCATTTTCTTCTTCCAAGTCCCAGGATCGATTCCTTTTACAAGGAATTTATTGTATGATTTTTTTGCTTCTTCAATTTTTACCAAAAATTGTTCGAATAGGGATCAGGGGATTCAAACCTGGACATCTTCTTAGAATTGTTAAGAGATTGACCACTATGTCACGTACTGATTTGTGACACTAGATTTAACAAATTGATATATATTAATTATAGTGGTTTTAATGCAATTGTACTCGAACCCTTGCTCTTCCTTTGAATTTTATAAATTTTGGCAACAATGTCATTTGGTGAGTACGATTTATTCTTATAACAAAATTATATATGTTCAATTTCAATAAAATAATTCTCATATTTAAATTTTATGCCTTATTTAATTCCCATTTATTTTAGAATACATTTTTCTCTTTTATTTTCAACAATACATTCTTTAATAAAATAATATTACATGTAAACTCAATTTTTTTTCTTATTTTTAACCACTTATTCTTCATCAAATCACTATTCCAAAATGCATTTTTTTGCAACAAAAAAAAAAGTACATCAAACGAGCTCTTAATATTTTATTGTAGTGGACAGTTGACGGTCAACGGTTGCCCGATCTGACTCAAAATCCTGGATTCGCCACTGCATATAAGCCGTGGTGGTGAAACAATTTTAACGTGTTGAACTTTGGTGCCAACCCTGGCCAAAGGGAAGAAAGAACACAGGTTTATTTCATATTATTATTAAAGAGTTGCATAAAAAATTTTCCTCTCACTGCAGGAAATATTTTCTATTTTGCCAGCTTTTTATTTGATAATATTATGAGACGAATCTCGGAATGGCCATTATGCAAAGCCTAAAGGAAGCTTTACTTCTTGTGCTTGCTTTAGGATTTCATTCAAAAAAAGTTCTCAAGATTAACTGGAATTCAATTTATTTGTCTCTACTTATTAAGGCATGGATGCATCTTGTAATTTCAATAGGAGATCCAGGCTCCTAACTCCACTAGATATTTCCAAACTATGTGAAAACAAGGCCAGTCCTTATGGCAATATAATGACTGCAAAAAAAATCTTGACTGCACACGCTTACCCACTATAAGAATTTCTTAATTTACTAACTTTCGAACATAATGGTTCTTGATATGAAAATTGAACTAACTGTAATGTTTGTGTTTTTGGTAATCTCTGTATTTCACCAAAGTGAAGTCTATCAATACAATAAACATCATTGGATTCCACATGTACATTATTAATATATATCTGTTCAGGGCATAAAAATGTTGAAATAATGGAGCCTAAGTCTCAGGCTTCACAAACTTTCATGTGTGTCAAACACTTTTTGTCAAAAGGTGGTAGCAAATGTTGACAAAACAATATGGATGGAAAAATCTTGCAAACATGCAGCCGTATTTTTGGAAAAAAAAATTTTGCCATGCATTTAATGAAATGTTGCCTTTGTTGAAAATGATGGATCTACAATTAATGAGGGTGGCAAGTTTTTCACTATAAATTCGAGGTCAAAGCAGGAGCAAAAATATAGATGTGCAAAGAGAAGTGCAAGAAAAGTGTTGAGTGAAAACACAAGAGACAGTGAGCAAAGCACAAAAGTAAGAAGCAGTTAGGCTTTAGTTTGTGCAGAAAATTAACGAGAGAAAATTGAGAGATTGCCTTTGCGTAGACAAATAACATACAGAGAGTGTATTTGTTGTATTCTTTTTCTTCTCTTGTTGATATAGTAAAAAAAATTGGATTGGGTTTGTGGACGTAGGCACGATTGTCGAACCACGTAAATTCTTGTGTCACTTGCACTTATTAATTTTTGCTCTATTTATTTCTTCTCAATTTAAGTTATTTTGCGTCCCACTCATCTTGACGGAATTAGTACTAATTCCTAATAAAAAAACTTGGCATAATGTCTCCTGTCGATAGTCTAAACATCGATCGAATGCAGATAAGTCAATTGACTAGTGCCAAAATATCCCAAACTATCACTAAATCAAAAGACAATTTTATCTCCATTGGTCAACAAAGCAACAATGTTACCATCAACCAGATAATATGTGGCCCTGGACATGGCATTAGGTATAAACCTCAACAATTTCTTATCTTTTCTTCCTTATTATGTGCAAAAAAACCTTAGCATTACGTTTCTGATGCTGACAATGACAGCGTGCAAATTGCCTAAAGAATTGGATGTACAAGGGATCATCGTAAAAAACTGCACATTACTAGGTACAACAAATGGTCTTAGAATAAAATCATATCCACCATCGGATCCAAGCCGAGATTCAATGATGCTTTTCCAGGACATAATTATGGACAAGGTTGAGAACCCTATAGTGAGTTATGGCATGAAATCAAGCAAGGTTCGATTCTATTCAACAATATCATGATTAAAATCAATATGAATGTCGATTCTAATTTTTCTTTTTTGGAGTTTCTTTCTACAACCATCTCTCTTTATTGATGCGGAATATGAGATCACAATGGTTTTTTTAGGCTTAGTATTCCCAAAATTTATCAAAACCTCTAACAATGCCAAAATCGAAACCAATAAAATCGAGAGGAATTTCCTAAACTACGGTTGCTCAAGGAATGCCCACTTAGAACATAGAATAGGAATGTTATTGCAGCTACAAAGGCAACCACAAAAGCCAGGGATATAGGAAAAGAAAAGGGAGCAGCATATATAAGTTATGATAGGGTGTAGGAGTGGGCCAAGCCTAATAAATAATAAAGTGGGTTGCTAAGTGGGCCATTCACCATAAGCCATCCAAGGAGTTGGGAAATGGACCATGAGAAACACTAATAAAATCAAGTTGTTTCCAATAGCCCAAGTGGTTTTGAGTGAGCCATATTAGTATGAAGAGTTGACTTGTGGTTCACTCAATTGGTCAATGCCGATTGAGAAACTATTGAATTACATTATAGCTCGAGAGATCGTTTGACAATAATTTGCCTAACAAACCTCTACATTGTTGTCAAAGGACTTGCAAAGAAACATTTTCACTTGTTAGTAACACTTCCAAAATTGAAAACCCATAAAATTGGAATTAATTGCCTTCACCTATGTTTAGAAGGTTGCAACTTCTAAATTTTACCAACGACAGCACCTTAGTGCCCAGGTCCGAGGGATTATATTGGGTATGTATCTTTTCAAGTCTTGCCACTTCTTGTGACGCAATACCTCTAATAAAGTGTAGCCTAACATCAATGTGCTTGCTGCATTCGTGAAAGACAAGATTTTGCACAGATGAATAGAATATTGACTATCTGAATATACTACCACATAGTCATTTATAACATATAATTCATGTGGTAAACCTCTAACCTACAAAGCTTCTTTTATTGCTTCAGTGGTAGTAATATATTCTAATTCGGTTGTGGATAGTACATTTATATGTTGTAATTGTGATTTTCAACTAACATAAGAGTTGGACAAAGTAAACATATAGGAAGCAGTAGAGTTTCTATTATCTCTATCTCTGGAATAGTCTGCATCTATAAAATCTTTCAATTCCGTACCTTTTTCATTAAAGCCAAACTTTAGACTCACATAACTAGTTTTCTTTAAATACCTTAATATCAATTTTAAGGCTTTCCAATACTCGAGACCTGGATTAGACATGTGCCTACGAAGGTACTAACCAGAAAAACTAAATCTAGTCTGGTGCAGATCATCAAATACATAATAGATCCAATCATATTAAAGTATGGGATCTTACTCATGTACTCTATTTTTTTTTCATTACATAGAATTTAATCTTTAGATAATACAAAGTGATTAGCTAAAGGTGATGCAATAGGTTTACAATCATGTATGCCAAATCCTTTAAACACCTTTTAAACATAAGAGAACTGATGCAAAAACAAAGTAAAATTTGGCTTATCTCTTTCATTTTTCATACCTAGAATTCTTGGCTTTACCTAGATCTTTCATGTCAAATTCACCATTTAACTTTTTATTTTTATCTTACTTATCCATTTGAATGATAAGCCAATTAAGATAATATAATTCACATATAGCAATAAAAACAAATAGTCATTATTAGCTTCATCTTATTGAAAATACAAGTAGTGATCAAACTTGCTCTTTTGATCCCCTATAATGAGTACAAAGAAATCAAATATTTTATACCATTGTCTAGGTGATTGCTTTAAGTAATATAAAGACATTTTCAAAAAACACACATGATCAGGTTTTGGTTTATCTTAAAATCCTCTTGGTTGATTTGTAAATATTTGCTTATCAAGTTCACCATGTAATAAAGCAAATTTTACGTCAAGTTGTTCAAGTTTCTAGCTAAAGTGTGCAACCAATGCAAACATAACCTTAACAGTAATGTACTTAACAACTAGTGAAAAAATCTCGTTATATTCAATCCTCTCTTTCTGTGTGTATCCTTTTTTCATTAACCTAATTTTAAAGTTTAAGGGTTTAGATGAACTAGTATCCTCCTAAACCTTAAAAACCCACTTACAATCAACTGTAAATTTATTCTTAGGTTTATGTACTAGTTCCCAAGTATGAATCTTTTTTAAGGAGCTTATCTCCTTCTTCATTGCTTTAAATCACTCATCAGATTGTTCACTCTTTATTGTCTCCTTAAAAGCTTTTGACTCTCTATTAGCTAGCTCCTCATAGCTAGTATGAGCAAAAGCTAACTCAAACTCGTATCCAAATCTTCCAGGTGTTCTCAATTGTCTTCTTTCTTTGTCTGGCTAAATTGTAATCTACTAAGGGGTTCTCTTTCTCGGGGTGTTCTTCTATTACTACTTCCTCTCTATTCTCGACTTAAGGTTGTTGAACCTGAGTCTCCACCTCATTAAGATGATAGGTATTGATGTGCTAAATTTTCCTAACTACACATTCAACAGATCTCTCTCTTCACCTTTCTTTTTTTCATTGATAGGTTTAGAATCAGTTTTAAGGCAAGGCATCTCAACCTCCTTAAACGTGGCATCTCTACTCACAATGATCTTAACTATCATTTGGCTTCTATCCCATAGCCTGTAACACTTGACACTCTTTAGGTAACAAAGAAAAACACATTTGCTAACTCTAGATTCAAGCTTTCCTTTACTCTGATGAGAAAAAGCAGTACAACCAAAAGTTCTAAGCATAGAACAATCACTTAGTTTACCAAACTATTTTTCATAAGTATCACCACTTATTGTAGAAAATGGAGTCAAATTAATCAAGTAATAAGCAGTCATGATAGTTTCACCCCAAAATGATTTTGGAACACCAGAACTTAATAACATACACAACACTTTATCAAGTATAGTCATATTCATCATTTCAGCTACCATGTTTTGCTGAGGAGTGTAGGGAATATTCTTATGTCTTGCTATTCTATTATATTTGCATTTATTGTCAAATTCAGAGTTACAAAACTTGATCCTTTTGCTAATTTGGTTCTCAACTTATTTTTTCCAATTATTAAACCTGTGGAAAGTATTAGACTTATCCTTTAAATAATAAGCCCACATCTTTCTTGTGTAATCATCAATGATAGACAAGAAACACTTATTTCTACTCGAGTGGGATTACGAGAAGAACCCCACAAGTCTGAATGTACATATTCAAGCATGCCTTTAGTTTTATGAATACTTGAGGAGAACGAAGATTTATTATGTTTACCGAGCATACATTGATCACAGAAAGATAAATTAGACACATAATCATTACCAAAAGCACCCTTTTCACTAAGGAGTTTAAGACCCTTAATACCTACATGTGTAAGTCTATTATGTCATTAATGTGTGTGATCGGCTTTGACAAAAGAAATAAAGGAATTTAAACCTTTTATCACTTCTCCCGTAGTGATATTTCTCTCGGATCCCTTGATGGAAAATAGTGCACCCTCAACCAATTTTAAAACACCATTTCCAATTTTAACACAGAAGTTAGTCTTTTCAAATCTCCTTACTTAAATTAATTTCCTAGACAATTCATGAATATATTTAACGTATTTTAAAGTATACATAAAATCAATGTCGATCTTTAAGGTAATATCACCAATCCCAGTAGCAATATAAGCAGAGTTATCACATAACACAACATACCTATCATTTGATTCAAGCAAAATTTCAAACCAATCATTTTGTGATTTTACATAAAAAGATGAACTAGAATCAAGTATCTACTCATGCAAATGAGAATTGGCAATTAGATTCAATTCAACAGGATAAACAACAGGGCTTGTGGTCATATATACTTCACCATCATCAACATTGGATACGGAAGATAGCACATTTACTTCATCTCTCTTTCTTTACCCTCTAGTTGACCTTTCTCTTTATATCAGTCTTTTATAAAATGTCCCGTGTTCCGCTGTCATAACATTTCTTAACTTTGGTCATAGATTTTGATCTAGATCTAACTTTGCCCTTCCTATTACCTTCATTACTACTTGTCTTGCCACCACTTTGAGAACCATTATGACTGTTTTGCCTAAATTGAGTTCTACCCTCACCATGTGAATCTCACTGCTTTTCTTAACATGATTTTCAACTTTAATCTCCGTCTATTTACTTCTAAGAGAATCAATGACAATTTCCAGCATCAAAGTATTCCTACCATATTTAATCGTATTCTTAACTTCTTTATAAGTGTCTGGTATGACGTTACATAAAATTATAGCCTTATAGGATTCAAACATTAACTCTTCACAACTAACAATATCTTGAACAAATTTGTTAAATACGTCTAAATTGTTATCAAAATTTTTTGAAGGATTCATTTAAAAACTGAAAAAACGTTCAAGTAAATTTTGTTTGTAGTAGATTTGAGCAAATATAAGTCCTCCAATTTTTTCCAAATTTTTTTATTGATTTTTATTTTAACTACTTTTTTCAAAATAGTGTCAGATAAGTGGAATATGATTCAAGTATAAGCAAGCTCGTAGACTTATTCATTTTGTTATTTTGAAAAATCAGATGAAAATTGTTTTCAAGGACTTTTGAAACTTTTTGTTGGATTAAAATACTTCTCATCTTTTGTTGCCATATAGAATAATCATCTTTTCTGTTAAAAATTTCCAAATCAAAATCCTGAGTAGTCATTTTTATGAATCAATTCAAAAAAGTACAGAATCACAGTCAAATCACACAAACTAGTCCTAGGATTGCACATAATATACACCATTCTACATTACTAGAGATTCGTAAGATTCATGATCTCAGATCAAGGGAATGTTCAAACAGGTGAAGTCTAGGAGTTCTAATGAATTAATGGTGCAACTAGAGAATAAGCCAACCAAAAGCAATTTCAACTAGAATAATTTTTCACTGAATATACCACATAGGTAATAAACTTATTTTTATCAAAAAATAAATACTTCACTCATGTAGGGGCAAATAATTTCTAATTTCTAACATAAGCAATTATTACACCACATGTTAACCTTCAATCCTATTGTTACCCCCACATGATGACGAGCTAGTGTTGAAATTTAATCAGGTTAAGCCAATTTACCCGATTGGACCATGTTTGAAAGTTCGTAAAATCGAGAGATGTGAATATATTACTTTAGGACCACTACTATTCGCCATAAAGATTCAATAAATATTCTAATGCGATTGACCAACGATCCAGATCGAGCGTCCATGGGTAAAATTGTTCAAAATTTTCTGTATAGCTTGAAACACGAAATTAACGATATCAGTACGCTCAAAAAATTAACACGAACAAACTATATGAAGAAAGCTTCTTTAGATTCGCCAACATGCGCCGTAATTGGAGATGCACATATCGCCAATGTCAATCGTCACCGCCACCACGTGCCATTCAAGGAGGAGCGCCTCTACTTGCTGAGTATGGGTATGGCCTCCGTTTCTTCGTTCGGTGATCAGTTTGGCTAGAATCGATGATTTTAGGTTCGAAACCTTTAGAGATATGGCGCAATTTAGATGCCTTCTGGCCAAAAAACACCACAGGAAGCTCTGACACCAGATGTTGATATGGAATATGAGATCACCAAGGTTTTTCGAGGCTCAATATCCTCAAATTTTATCAAAATCTCTAATAGTGACCAAAACCAACAAAATTGAGAGGAAATTCCCAAACTCCGGTTGCTCAAGGAATGCCCACTTAGAATACAAATTAGATATGTTCTTGCAACCACAAAGGCGACTACAAAAGCCAAAGATATTGGAGAAGAAAAGGCATAGAGAAGAGAGCACAAAGCAAGCTTCGGTCTTCACCGAAGGAAGGAACCAATGTAATAACACACACAAGACACGCCGAAAGGGAGCAACATATATAAGTTGTGATTAGGGTGTAGGAGTGGACCAAACCCAATAAATAATAAAGTGGGTTGCTAAGTGGGCCATTTACAATGAGCCACTAGTAACACTGATAAAAATTAGATTGTTTCTAATGGCCCAAGTGGTTTTAGGTCGAGCCGTATTACTATAGGAGTTGACTTTTGGTTCAATCACTTGGTCAATGCTGATTGAGAAGATATCATACCGAGTTACATCATAGTTCGGGAGGTCGTTTGACAACAATTTGTCTAACACTCTTGAAAATCAAAGATGTCATATACCAAAATGTACGAGAAACTGCATCATCACCGGAAGCTGACAATCCGATGCACAGGTCACAAGTTCCATGTCAAAAAATCCCTCTTAACAATGTCAACTTAATATTCCAAGGTAATTTGAAACTCAGTGCTACTTGTGCTAGTGGAATACAAATTCCATTGCCTTGTCAGTTAGGCAAGTCTGCCTAAATTGTACCTCGACCAACCTCGCTTGTATCTCTCAATTGAAAGTATGTAGAAGACTCGTGCCCCCGATAGGCTCCCTTTGCAAGGCTGCTCGATGATAGGAAGTTGCGAAATGGGATTGGTTACCAGAGTTTAGCATTTTCTTTTTCGATTAACTTGGCTTCTAAATAACTTGACAACCTTGTGCAATTATGTACTGCAAACTTCAACTAAGGCAGAATAGAAGTGAAAAAGCCACTCTAGATTTTTTCATATATTTAATACGAAATTTTTATTAAAAGTTGCGAACAATTTATATCTATAGTCAAATTTGGCTCAATTGAGTATCATTACTTTGACCAAATTTTCAACTTGGTTCATTTTCGGTCTGCTTACTAGTACACTAATTATTTGCCATTTCCATATATCTTCCTAGGCTATTATTTTCATCGTTAGACTTGCAATGAATTGAATGTATTCCTCACTTTTTACAACATGTAGTCGTAGGTGATTTATCTTACTGAAATTTCAAGTTTGTTATTTTTAATACTATCCTTCAATAAGAGTAAAATTATATGTTGTACGTAATTTTTCTTTAAACTTCAATCAAGTATGCACAAGAAAATATATGAAGTAATTTAAAAAATTATTTTCAATTTCTATATAATTTTTTTTTTTCAAATTCACAGGTTATATGTAGAAAATAACAGGCCATCAAATGTTTATCCCAATTTTAACATTTGAATACGTTATCATCTGGGAGTTTTTACTCGACCCTGATGTTGAGTCAACTCAGTTTCCGGATGTTCCAAGTCCAACTCAGTGGTCTCCCAATGAATCATGGCACGTGGTGTCCTGCTACCTTCATTAGTAATGTTATCAATTCGAACGGTCAAAATCAAAAACTGTGGTTAAGCAAACCGAATGGAGTGAGATAAATTGAACCAATGGAACAATAATATTTAATTTTAATGATCCAATTCGGGGTGGGGCGGGTAGAGTATTTATGTCGTCGCCCCACCCCAAACGAATTGCCTATTAAAATAATTGGACAATTGGGCTTCCCATTATTCTTTCTATGATAATTTGTCTAGCCCAAAATTTTTGGCCCATTATCGACCCATCAAGTCCAATAAGGCAATAACCTAACCTAGTTACCCACTAACCCTACCACACAAAAATTGGAAAATTGAAATCAAATTCAACAATAGATTAGCTGTCTGCACTTTGAGTCTTTGCCATCCCCAATTTTATCTTCTCCACATCGTGTTCTTTAACGCTCGCCATCACAATCCCCAAATAGGAGGGTATTTTTGTTCGCTATTCAACACTCCTCGTCTGCACTCTTTAGCCACTCCTTGTCTGCACTTTGTCGCTCGCCATTGCCATCCCCAAGATTTGTCGTTACTTGAAAATTATCCAGGTACAAGTTTAGTGTAGAATTAATCTTTTCTTTAATTGAGTTTCTAAATGTCTCAATTTATATTCATATCCTTGTTTTGTTTATAGGTGTGAAGAATGGGTCAATTACTTTGTTGTGTTAAAGCAGATCAACCTACTATTACGGTGAAGTAAACATTAAAAATGACTTGGAATATCATAATTTATTCAAGTTTATTTTCTTGTGATGAGATGTCTTGCCATCGGCCTGCGTCTTCTATTCCGACTCTCCCCACTTTAATTGGAAGTGCTTCTGGTTCAGTTCAAGTTGGAGATATCGTTATAGGCATTCGAGGGGATACATCAACATCTACGCCGGTTACTTCACAAAGTCCAAGTGACGTAAATGCAAATCCTACTCATATAGATTTAGGTGATGACGAGAAGACGATCGAGGAAGTTAGAAATATTGTTTGTTAAATTTGAATTTTGCATTTAGGAATTGGGATATTGTTTGCTAAATTGGCATAATATTATATTTTTTTTCATTGACTTTTTTTTTTTTTTTGACGACTGGACTTATAAAAAATAATTTATTTTCGTGGTTATTAACGACCCCAACCGAGATACGAATCAAGCCGAGCTGAATCAATTTAGGTGGTTATGGTGTAGTTATGGTATGGCCAAGGTGGTTCGATTATGGTTTTGACTGAACCAAACCATTGCCAACCCTATTCATTACCCGACAATTTCTGTTCATGCTAAGTATCCTCGTTAACGACAACAACTGAGCCATAGACGATCTCAAATTGTGACTTGAAGATGAACCTGGTTCCAAAGTTATTCTTGATAGTTCTATCACTATATCCAACTCTGTCCTCTGTACTCTCAACCAAGGACGGATAGGAGGACATTCCACAATAATTACATATTTATTTATTTAATTCACATTCATTCCATATAAATAACTCGTTATCAAATTAGGTATTTTTATTTCATACATGTTTGATTAATTTAAAATGACTCCAGTCACTCCATGATAATTATATATTTAATTTTTATTGATTAATGATAAAAATACGGATAATTAGCAAAAAATCGATATCTTTTAATGTTATTATATAAAACGTCCTTACATTTCTTTTTTGGTATTTTCTCACCTATTTTCATTGCAAAAAATATCATTTTCATCCAATTTCTTAATAAAAATATGTAAAATGACAAATATACCCTTTTTAAATAAAAAATAAATAAAAATTAAAAAATAAATTACAATTATACTCCAAAACTTTAAAAAAAATTGCAAATGAGTCCAAATAAATTATTAAAAGGATAATTAGCAAAAAAAAAAGTCTTTATCTTTCATTATTATTGTGCAAAACGTCCATACCTTTCATTTTTTGACATTTTCACTCTTATCTTCATATTTTATTGTAGAAATCATCATTTTCATCCATTTTTGAATCAAAATATATAAAATGACAAATATACTCTTTGACATTTTCACTCTTATTTTCATATTTTATTGTAGAAATCATCATTTTCATCCATTTTTGAATCAAAATATATAAAATGACAAATATACTCTTTGACATTTTCACTCTTATTTTCATATTTTATTGTAGAAATCATCATTTTCATCCATTTTTGAATCAAAAGATATAAAATGACAAATATACTCTTCTATTTTAAAACACAAAAATAAAGAAAAGAAAAATAAAGAACAATTACAATTATACTTCAAAAATTTTCAAGAAAATACAAATAAATTTCAAATGAATAATTTAAAACAAGCATTTGAAAAAAAAAATCACTTTATTTTTTAATTATTTATTTAAAATTATTTGTATCTTTTGAAAACTTTGGGATTATAGTTGCAATTTATTTTCTATTTTTTATTTTATTTAAATATGAGGATATATTTGTCATTTTACAGCTTTTAATTGAAAAATGGATGAAAATGATGATTTTGAAAATTTCAAAAAAACGAAAGGTAAAGACATTTTCCACAATAATATTGATAGGTAGAGACGTTTTATACTAATTACTCTTTTAATAATTTATTTGAACTCGTTTGTAGTTTTTAAAAAGTTTGGGAGTATAATTACAATTTATTCTTTAATTTTTCTTTTTTTTTGTTTTATTTAAATAAGAAGGTATATTTGTCATTTTATTTTTTTTTATTGAGAAATTGGATGAAAATGACATTTTCTCAATAAAAGGTGAAAATACCAAAAAATAAAAGGTAAGGAAATTCTACAAGATAAAATTGAAAGGTAAGACTGTTTTGTGCTTATGACCCGTAAAAATATATTACTTGTTTTAGTAGTAAGATAAGTGATGTTACATGTTTAACTAAGTTTAAAAGAAATTAAATCTGGGTTTCTATGTACTTTTCCTATGTTACTTTACTTATTTATACTTTAAAATTAAAAAAAATTACTTATTTTGACCATAAATAGATGTTATTAACAAAAAAAAGTAGCTTTCTTTGTATTTGGTACTTGTTTGAGCTTCATTAAAAATAGATTTTGAGAAAAAATATATTTTGAAATAGTTATTTTCTAAAAAATGCATGGCTAACAAATAAGGAAATATTTTGAGTTTAAGTATAAATGGGGATGGGCAAAATCCAAACCAACCCGTTGAAACAATCCAAATCAACTCGAATCGATCGATTGGGGTCCTTTTTTGTGATTTTATAGGCGGACGCTCGCTATGTGTATAAAACAGGACTACACAGAAGCCATACAAACAACACATGAAGCGGGAAGTCGACATTTTTTTTTCCATTTTTATCATCCGTGGATCCCGTGTGGGGCCAACCTCACGTGTCTCCTCTGAGTGGCTCTGTACCAATGGTTTTGCCCAATGAAATAACACAATCCTAATAGGGATGGAAACGGTTCGGTTTCGGTTCGATTCGACCAAAACCATCACTGAACCCTCAAATTTTTTGTCTTACCATAATCGCCGGTTAACTGCGATTTTCTATTTTAATGGTTCAAATTGCCATCCCTAAACCCTAACTAATCTTCCATTTCTCTCTCTCTCCCCGCCTCCTCAATTTCCTTTAAATCATCGACGCTAAGCTAAACTTTTTCAGTTGTCGAAGATGGTCGCCAGTAGTTCATGGTCAGTAACTACTGACAGCCCTTCATTTTTTGTTGTTGTACTTGTCCACCGTTGCAACTTGTGAGTATATGTGGTAAATTGTCAATGTCCACGGTTGCAACTTGCGAGTCTAAGTGGTAAATTGACAATCTTCTTCAAGAAATTGTGTTTCATTTCTTGATCTTCCAAGTTTTGTTCGATTAACCGCGATTTTCGATTTTAATGGTTCAAATTGCCATCCCTAAACCCTAACTAATCTTCCATTTCTCTCTCTCTCCCCGCCTCCTCAATTTCCTTTAAATCATCGACGCTAAGCTAAACTTTTTCAGTTGTCGAAGATGGTCGCCAGTAGTTCATGGTCAGTAACTACTGACAGCCCTTCATTTTTTGTCGTTGTACTTGTCCACCGTTGCAACTTGTGAGTATATATGGTAAATTGTCAATGTCCACGGTTGCAACTTGCGAGTCTAAGTGGTAAATTGACAATCTTCTTCAAGAAATTGTGTTTCATTTCTTGATCTTCCAAGTTTTATTTTTTTTTTTCTTTTGTGATTTTATCAAATGTGAGTGCATGAGTGAATTCAACTTGGGCAATTTTTTTCCCCTTCTCTCATTT
>NW_019246859.1:0-2325 GCF_002742605.1 Olea europaea var. sylvestris | reverse complement strand
GCCGCCAAATATGACAGATGAATTCCACGTGCTCCTTCCAATGGTGACACTAGTCCAATTTAACCATCCAAATTCATCTGTAAACATGGGTGCATCGCCATTGGCATAGTCGCTTGGAATCTATAAATATTTATCGTTTTGTATAAACATTTATTGATGATACAAGCGATTATGTGCTGTCCAATAAAAGATGCAAGCGCATTTGCTAGTGGTTCACAAAACCCAACGGGCATTCCCTCCACCTCGAGCCCACAAACTTTCGTTCACATACCCCGCCACCCACTACCAACTGAAAGCAGTCATTATAAAGCAAAACAAGAGCATAGAAAAAGCTTCAGAAGCAGAGAAGAGAATCATATAATGTCAAACAAAGCTCCCATTTTTCCGATACCAGAACCTCAACACTTTACTGACTACGGCTTTGACCCTCAAGTAGACCATTTTCAGGTACTACTAGTCGAAACTAGACAAGATTTTAGTGTTTTTTCCCCCCCTTAACACTGTCTTCTTCGACTAGGTTTTGGAAGAAGCCAAGAATTACAAGGAGAGCTTAACATCCATAGACACGCTGCACTTTAAGCTTCAAAAACCAATATCAACTGATGAACATTCCAAAAAGAAGATCAAGAAGAGCAAAATGCGGTGGTGGAGGAACGCCTTGCTCTTTTTCAAGTGGAACAAATGGGCTCCACGTAGCGGCGGAGCTACCACCGCCTCTGGCAGTTGCAATAATATTAATCACCACCGCATAGGATCAATATCTGGTCCTGTGTACATTACTGAGAGCAGAAGTGGATCTTCCACGCCTTACCGGATCACCACAAACCGACCGTCCTCGGGTCCACTCGCCGAGAGTTTGAGTAAAGATGAGGTGGAGATTCCTTACCTTAGCCTCAGGGAGCTTAACATGGAACACCGCCATAGGATTTCAACCTCAGCCATGCCAATTTATCTGGTCACGTAATTTGTTGGACCGACCCCTTTTGTCCTAGAATTGTGCATCAAGACATTATTATGTTTGAGTTCTAATTTTCATTGTCGACATTTTGATTTTGGTGCCGTGTTCATAGTCTTGCGAATCTTTAATAGAATGAATTAGTAATTCGTATTTTTATATGTTAAAACTTGAATTTTAGAATAGAAAGACTGGATTTGTTGATGCATGTGATGGTGCTGACTTAACTGCACTGATCCGTTGAGTTACCATATTTGTTTGTCTCTTAGTCAAAAGTTTGTTATTAATTGAGTGTATATAGAATGTAATTTTGAAAATTCTTAGTGACCGTTAATTTGGATGGGTCCACCTGTGGATTAATTTGGTTTGACCTATCCTTTAAATTAATTTAATAATTTAGACCATCTAATTCAATGAATTATGGTTTAAACCAAGTTAACATATACTCAAGCGGAAAGGTAACGCACAAGGCTCCAAACTATCGGGCGGCGGCAGCACATGATGTTCATAGAAAGCTAGACAAAGTTTGGCTAACCTTAGCCGACAAAGAAAAGTCTTGACCAAATATCTCGTCAGTCAGACTTAATACCATAAATTTATTACAATTTCGAGGGCATGACAGTCAGACAGTGAGAGGGTTGAGTTACTTTGGGGACAATTTCATTTCTATCATAGAAATAAAAAAATAAAAGTATATATAATTAAGTGGATATTACACCACATGTCAAAATCTTGATTTTTAGTTACACAAATGTCATCCTTTTTCTGACATTACAAATATGGCAATTTATGAANAAAAGAAAAAAAATTGAATAATGGAGGTATTTTATTAGTTTTTGATTGGTAGGTATATATCATTTATTCATCTTTATACTTGATCTAATTAATCCTAATTTTAGCATTTAATGTAATTAAAATATGGTGCATTTTTAAGAAAATGTGATGTGAATATAACCAATATTTGAAACAATATTTATGCTAAAAGTAACCCACACATGCCGACACCAAACCACAAGTTAGGTTGAGCCCCACTCGCATTTGATATGATATAGTCTTATATTTCAAGTATTATTTTTTCTCACTTCATGCAATAGTGTCTTATGTTCGAAGCACCCGACGATCGCAAACATAGACCACAAATAAACAGTCGAGACCTCAATATCTCCCATCATATCAAAGGGCCAAAGTATCCATTTGGCTCGACCAAGGCACAATTGAGCTTATTGACTATGGTTGAGCTCCAAACTCAGCCTCCATCCACTTGACCCAAGTATATACTAGTAAAATTCTAGTGTACAGGTAGTTCTTGTTCTCTGACCTGCTAGAATACATCCCGCAATTTACCTTCATCACAAAACTCTAGAGGCGGG
>NW_019246858.1:0-1442 GCF_002742605.1 Olea europaea var. sylvestris | reverse complement strand
AAATAGTTGACGAATGTAGAATCTTCAATCGTCTTTGCCAAGAAAACCCAGAGGAATGAACTTTTTGCTTGAGAGAATTTCATTTGTTTACTCTAAAACCGAATGCTATTGTGTCATTCTTTTGACCTAGAATACAAGGAGATATATGGTCTCTAATTTGCCAGAACTTGTCCTGGATTCCATAACTCCATCAGTTTCAACTTCCAAAGACATGAACAAAAGGCTTCACCCATCAAACATTTGACAGTCTATATTCTATAGATCCAAAACACTTAATACATACAAGGAAATTATATAGTTGGAAGACTCATTAATCGTGCTCTAAGTTCAAGATAACAGAGCCTCCCGTCATACATAAGTGGTCTTATGAAGAGATGCAAGAATTCGCTGAAAACAGCAAAAAGCAACCAAGACTTTTACAGAACCAGTTAGCCATTCAGCCTAATCACACGAGTAGCAAAATTAAATTTTCCGTGGAAGCTCAACCACTCTTAATCAGGTACCAGAGGTTATAACAAAATTTTCCAACAAACAAGCTGGCAAGAATAGCTGTGATGCAACGTCTATGTGTAACTGGGACAGTGAGTTCCAGTACAACTGCCAAAACAATTCAAATCGTGAATACAAGTTGACCTCATTTAAAGAAATGTTTTTAAATCTCCACAGCATTGACATTTACAGGTTCTAACTTCTGACTTTCAACAACACCTTAAACACTCAATCCTCCTTCAAATCCCTCAAATCTTCTAAAGCCAAGCACCATTTATCCTCCCACAAAAAAATTATGAAAATAAGTTCTCAGCTCTACCATTATAACACACTGAATTGGTTGCAGCATTTGACGGGAGATGCATAGACATAGAGATGAGACAAGTTCCACCAAAATTATATTGCCACCAGGTGAGACAAGCTATTAGACTGTCTGAAGATCTTCCCCCTCATTTCAACTAGCTACATGTTCAAAAACATAGCCTTTTTGTTTCCAGTATAAATGGGACAACCTAAATAATTGATGGGGTTGTTTAATACAGGAAACATTTAATTTGTACCCTGTTTCTCCTCAATTTATGTGAAACAGCAAAGAATTTGTTTTTTTATTAATATTCTTTCCAGATATTGCTTGCTACATAGAAGGCCAAAAAATCCATGGCCCGCTCCAGCCTCAAATAGTTCTAGAGCCATTTTTAAAAAATCACAGTATTGTTTAAAAGAAAAAAAGTTCGGACACCGTGACCTCGTTGCATTCACTCAATATCAATATAATCCGCTATTAAATAGCATTGCATTCAGTCATCCTTGAATAAAACAGCATTTAGAACAAAGAAATAAGAGTGTGAATATCAATCTCAGATTTGACCAGCAGCATGACTGTGAAAAATGCATCTATAGTATTAAATGCTAAGCGTGTACAGAACGCTACAATCAGCCTTAACATTAAAGAG
>NW_019246857.1:0-1442 GCF_002742605.1 Olea europaea var. sylvestris | reverse complement strand
AAAAAAAAAGGTTTGATTGTTCCTAGATACCAAATTAATACCAAAAAAATGAAGTATGCAGTTATTCCATATTAAGTAACATCATTGGTTAATACCTGATAATATGAAACAAACATGGAATACGTTCATATCAACAATTGCTGGTGAATGTTGTCACAATGGATGGAACATAATCAAAAGAATATTGAAGCACGGGGTGTGCCTAAAAAGCAGTATTCACTCATGTAATCATATTTGGTATATTCGAATTTAAAAATAAAAATTTCATACACATATATCAAAATTTTACTCGTGAAAGAATGATAAATATGCTTGCAAGTCGTTCTTCATGCAGCAAATTTTTTTCCTCTTTGAACTCAAGTCAATCAAGAGATTTTTATTTACCTCTTTCCAGATTTATTCTCTCTGAGTGGGGCTTAGAATCAGACAATATTGTTGATGAATGGGTGATACCGCGTCTTGGAGTCCGCAGTGCTTTAGGATCAATTATCTCTATTGATTTCGTGATTTCTCCCGTCTGCTATTATTGGCATCATCGGACTGTATAGGACAACATGGAGTTTCCATATTATAGATAGATTCAGACTTCTGCTTGTTCTTGATGTCATTCATTGATTGACGATGACTAAGGTTTGCCGTAACTGATTTAGATTTGCCCACCCGACTGCATGTTTCGAATTGAATGGAAAGAGTTGGACATTATCAAAGATTATGACTAGGGTTTATCTTCTTGTTTGACCATACTTCTCAAATGGAAAAAGTTGAAACTCTAATGTATATTCAAGAAAATCTTGATAGTTGACTTCAATTATTTGAATTTGGATATTATCAAAGATTATGACATGCAAGTAAAGTTACACGAGTTAGCAAATGATGTAGGCTAAATAGAGTATTTTAGAGAACAAAAAGAATACAAAATGTACAGTTACATAGGTTCAAACTATGAATAAGACACACATAAGTATCTTAGGGCAACCGCTAATGCGTGCCTTAGAATGTGATGTTGTCAAGTTGTAGGTAGGTACACCGGTCGATTTTTCTTGATTACATATCCATCATACAAGGAGTTTTGCAAGCTCCATGCATATACAGTTCCATTCAATTTGTCCATAAGAAAAAGATATTCCACTGCATGAAAAGAATTCTACGATGACTCTCAACCATCATGAAAAAGGAAAAAGGAGTTGCATGGTTATCAAAATGGGTAAAAACCATTGATATATTGTGTTTTCCAATTTGTGTGAAATTTGAGATCATATTTAAAATGTTTGAATAATGAACTCAATTAGGGGCGAACGTCATTTTAAGCGTCATTAGTGAATGGTGCACTTTAATTGTAGATATATGGACCCCATCTAAAGTGTCCTATCAATTCTTGGCATTTAATTGTCATCTAAACCAATATTTTATATCAATTGTGCTACATAGCATTACTTAAAAGT
>NW_019246856.1:0-1442 GCF_002742605.1 Olea europaea var. sylvestris | reverse complement strand
ACGAGGACCGATATCAATTATTACGATTGTCACAATTTTACTCCCCCTAACTGCATGATTCAATAATTTTAATAATTTTTTTTTGTTTTTTTTTTAATTTTGTAAATAGTAAGAGCAAAAGAACTTAAGTGCAATGCAATCCTCATTAGGCGACAGAAATGACCCCAGTAACGAACTTTGGGCCGGTGACTCCCAAATCAGACGACCTTAGGGCACCAGGTTAGAAACCCCTCAGGCTTAATTGTTCGAGTCAAGTAGGCCCTGAAGACAGTCATAAGTTCAACGAATAATCAAAATAAAACTTGGGAAAAACAATATTTATTAGGTTACACTTGTCCCAGATCAAGTCACATGTACATACAACCCCAATCACAGAAGAACACCATCCCAAATCTCACCCATGCGGTCAAGACTCGCTTATAGGACTACAGTGTGTGCTGTGTGAAAATGAATGTCGAGTCATATACCCAGAACTCCACAAACAAAAATGAACAATGATGGAACCTCAGACTCGTACATATGATGAAAAATGGAGTTTGATCTTTAATACACATGCCATATTCGTTACATAAAAGGCACAGAAAAAATTTCTTAAAATTTTTATTATTATTATTATTATTATTATTATTATTATTATTATTATTATTTTGTTTAAACACACAAAAGACTACTAAACTACAAACTAACAGTCAAAAATGCATCACACACACATAGATCACACGCAAGATATGAAGTGACTAGGTGCATATGTGATAAATGCATGAATCCATGATCAGATAGGTGAGCAAACACCAACAGCCGTCCGAAGCGACTCAAACCTCAATCCATCTAGTGGTTTCGTAAGTAGATCTGTCAATTGATTATCAGTAGAGACATGGTCGAGAGAGACTACATGTGATTCAACAAGCTCACGAATAAAATGATGTCGTATGTCAATATGTTTTGTTCGAGAGTGTTGAATGGGATTCTTAGAAATATTTATAGCACTTGTATTATCACAGAAAACAGTCATGGTCCCTTGACTAATCCCATAATCACTCAGCATATGCTTCATCTAGAGAAGCTGAGTGCAGCAACTCCCTGCAGCTATGTATTCGGCCTCTGCCGTGGATAGAGATATAGAATTCTGTTTCTTACTCAACCAGGCTACGAGATTGCTACCCATGTAAAAACAACCCCCTGTCGTGCTTTTCCTATCATCTGCGTTCCCGGCCCAATCGGCGTCGGAATAACCAACCAAGTCAAGATTAGAATTCCTAGAGTAGAATATTCCTAGATCAACTGTTCCACTCACATATCTAATGATGCGTCTAGCAGAGCTTATGTGTGATTCTTTTGGATCTGGCTGAAATCGAGCATACACTCCAACACTAAAAGCAATGTCAGGTCTAGTAGCTATGAGATAAAGAAGACTACCTATCATGCTTCTATATAGGGAAGGA
>NW_019246855.1:0-1442 GCF_002742605.1 Olea europaea var. sylvestris | reverse complement strand
ATTTTCTTTTTGTGCAAGTGCTTCCATCAATATTTATCCCATAACAATCATCCTCATTACTTTGGGCATAATCTTCAGAACTTGAATGAGAAGAACTGTCTTGAATGGGTTTTGATTTCTTTGAAGCAGTTTCTGCTAATGATGCAATTTTTTTTTGAAATAATTGCTAATTCCTCTGGCATCTTACATTGATTGAATATTGTCATTAATCTTGATTTTTTTAGTAAAAAATCGGCATTTCTGTCTAATTTCTTTTTAAAGATTTTTGGGACACTAATGTTTCTTTGTTCTTGAATCCATGAGTCTACTGTTTTTGGAAAACAGTTAGTTTCATGAATTTTTTACCACCATTTTACTTTGAGTATCCAAATATTCCTTTTTACTTGATATTCAGAGCTTTGATCTTGATAAATGAAATAGTTCCAACAAAATATCTATGAGACTTTTCGATTGAATGTGAACTGGAACAAAATATTTTTTTGAGGCTTTAAAAATGTTTTTGCCTTCTTTTTGAAGTGTTCGAATCTTTGATGAGTAAGACTACGTAAAATTTTCTTATCAAGTCCAAAACATCCAAGCCAAGTTTGAAACTATTTTGAAAAACTTGAATTATAATTTTGATTGAACAAAATGAACCAAAAATGAGTCACTAGTTTAAAGTAAAATACATCGTACCAAATATCCTTGTAATCAAAATAATTGAAATAAGATTCAAATGATTCGTCTTTTGAGAGACTTATTCTCTTCTCATTCTATGGTTGTCCTCGGTCTTTATATGATAACACCCTTTGTACACTTATTTTTGAAAAATCAATTGTTTTTGGATTTTGAGGATTTTTTGTATGAGGTATGATGGTTGAACCTATTTTTGTAAGGACAACTTCATAAAACTCTCTGGATTTTTTGATATTACAAGGCATGAATTGAAATTTTGGAAGAAAAATGTCTTGATGACATTTATTTATAGATGAATCTCTATTTATCGACAATATTTTTATTTCAAAGACTCGAATATACACAGATTTGAGAAAATATTAAAAGGTGTTTGAGGGGTTTATTTGAGGAAATTTGTTAGAACCTTGAACAACTTGTTTAAAATTTGAAGATTTTGGCTGTTCTGGTGAATTTTTGGTTTGAGTGGGTTTTTTGAACATTAAGGTAGAAATGGAAGTATTTTGAATATTTTGAGAAGATGAAGAACCTTGTTCTTTATTTCTAAAAAATGATCCTTGAATGTAATCATCAATTGAAAATAAATGAATAATAATTTTTTTAGACTACTTTTCTTTTGAATGGAGCTTCAGAAAAAGTCATTAAATTCTTTTCTTTATTTGAACTCTGACTTTTTTTCTTGATAAAATGTTTCCCAATTTATTTATTCTTTTATCTAAATCTTGAATATTCTCACAACTCTCTCTCTCTCTCTCTCTCTCTCTCTCTCT
>NW_019246854.1:0-1442 GCF_002742605.1 Olea europaea var. sylvestris | reverse complement strand
GTGATGGCACTTGAGTAGTTTTTAGCTCCAAACCTGTAAAAGAATCATTGTAGATTTGTAGTGAAACTGATATATATTTCTCTGTGGATCAGCAGTTCCACAATGAAAAATTGATAAGTGTGTTTTTGCACACTTATTTAATACTTAAACTAAACTATATTGATCAAATAAGTGAATTTCTACTCACAATTGTGTAATTTATGATTTTATAGACAAAAATCACCCAAAAGAAAGAGAACAAGGACAAGGAGGAAAAATTGACTCAAGGTGTGCAAATTTGTGAAGTTGGGGACCAAAGTGCACAAGTACCCAAAATCGAGGACCTTGGGCTGCAATTTATGAAGGGCTTGTTGAAAGAAAAGTCAAAATCTGAGGACCTATAAAATCAAACCAGGCATGCAATCTTTGAGGTCCAAACTGAAGAAAATGAAAATGAGGGCTAAGGCGCCTGTACCTCAATGCATGCCTTAGCCCCAATTTTGGGTAACAGAGGGCAATCAAAGGGCTAAGGCGCGGGCCTGAGTTTGAAAAGAAGGACTTATGCGCACAATTTAATTTCTTCAGGGCCTCTTCTTACAATTTGGTTGGGACGGTTTTTGCATTTTTTTAAACACTATTTTTACCCTTTTCTCCCATTTTTCTTCCTCTTTCATTTTTCTTTTCTTTCTTTTTCTTTCTTTCGCCTTTCTTTTGATTTTCTGTTTCCTTTTCAATTTCTTGGTATTTTTGGGAATACAATCTAGAGCAAAGGAAGAAGACATCAAGAAAAAATGGAGAAATATTTGGGAAAGTCAAGTGCAAGCTTCAAAAGGATTTATCTATAACTTTGTATTTTCTCAATTATTTTGCCATATTTGTAATGTATTATTATAAATATTCTCCTCTTTATCACTTACATAATATGGGCTAAGCATTTTTATTGGGAATTATGGTTGAACTTCACCTAGATTTAATTAATTTTAATATTTGCCTTTTAATGTTTAAGTGCTTATTTTCATGTGTTTTTACTATTGTTCTTATTACATTTTCATTTATGTGGTCAATGAATAATTATATTTAGTCATTTATACATTGTTCGAAAGAAGATTCTGCATTTTAGATCAAATAATAAATATCCTAGGTTTGTATAGGGGATAAATATAAACCTCTAATCTTAGGTGATCCATTGAGCTATTTTCACAAAAATTTAATGCGATTTTTTGGTTTTAATCGACATAGAAATATAATAGGTTAATCCAATCAATTAGAGTTAATTTCGTTGAGAAAGGTAATTAAGTAAAATTGGAAGATAGGGTCTAATATCATAAATGCGTAATTTGTTAATTGGCTAATAGATAAATTAATTAGGTGACGGTTAAACAAAACTATGAATCCCAACCACATTTTTTCCTTTAAAATTTCCCGAGTGTTTATATTTTCTTATTTTCCAAAATCAAATTTTG
>NW_019246853.1:0-1442 GCF_002742605.1 Olea europaea var. sylvestris | reverse complement strand
AAATTGGGTGCAAAACTAGGTCTCATACGAGCCATTAGAGAATGGGTTTTTGGTTAAAAGGGGAAAACCATTTGTACATACCCTTCCAATAGGGAGAAAATTTAGATAGGGCAGTCGCACCGCCACCCTATTAATGTGCGCCACCTTGATGGGTGGGCTACCACACACCCCCGAGGTGTGTGGGCCATCCGCATAGGTGGTGTCTCTGGGTTGGACGGTCGCACCACGTGGATGGTACGACCACCCCACCCAAATTTCTCTCGAGAGACATGAAGTTGGCCCCACGCAATATACATGGGTGATAAAAAATAGCAAAAAAAGGTGCCGACCTCCCATCTTATGCGTTGCCTGTAGGGTTTCGTGCTGTACACATAGCTGAACGTGGTGCGACCGTCCCACCCAAATTTCTCTCTAAAGACAAGAAGTTGGCCCCACGCAGTATGCATGGGTGATAGCAAATAGCAAAAAAGGTGCCGACCTCCATCTTATGCGTTGCCTGTAGGGCTTCGTGCCGTGCACATAGCTGGGTTCTTGGTTAAAACATGTCAGGATTATATTGGAGATGAAAACAGATCTGCGGAAGCGTCACACATCGACGCACGCTTATTGTACCATTCAGACAAGACAATTCACAGAGATTCAGACAACCATTTCCCCTACATAAGTAGAAGCACTACCAACGCTGAAAGCAGTGTAGGTGTGCTCAATTCACTGCATAAATATTTTCGCACTTGTCCATTTCCCACTGCCGTTCGAAATGAGGTCTTAAATCCAAGATCCAGAGTCATGGAAGAAGTTTGGAATGATATTAATCTTGCTTCTCTTAACGACCACCCCACAGATTTCCGTGGAATGAACCTTCAGGATTTCTTGGCCAGAACCTGTCCTAACAAAGATTCAGTGCACATTTCTAGCGTCTCTTCCGGTTTTGCCTCTCCGACCACTATGCTCACCTTGAACTCAAGACCTGAATGGTTGCATTTCTCGGGAAACTCGGATCCTCTTAACCTAAGCTCTAGTTCACTGCCTCAGAGTCTGTCTATTTCTCCTGCGTGTCGTGTCAACGTTGCTTCAGAGGGTCATTGGAAGAAGAGATTCACAGAGCCTGGCAGCAATCTCGCCGGTGACCGACGGTACAAGCGTATGATCAAGAACCGGGAGTCAGCTTCTCGATCAAGGACTAGAAAGCAGGAAAGTCTCTTTTTATCACTTCTTTTATCTGCCGTATGGTTAACCTTTTCTGGTGATTACTATGATCAGCATGTAACCCTTTGTTAGCCTTAGCTGTGACTTGTGAGGTCATTTTCTAGAATAGATTTTGTAGGCTGCTTGAAATTTTCTGTACCTAATTTTTACCTGGACTCGAATGCCTTTTCTGTGGGTATTCTGTGGTCCATTTACATCTCTCGTTTCTTATTCATTCCACCTTATTATAGGCTTAT
>NW_019246852.1:0-1442 GCF_002742605.1 Olea europaea var. sylvestris | reverse complement strand
CGGGTTTGATCGTTTTCAAAAAAATGCTAGTTTAATTCGATTGGAATCGAACGAATGAAAAGTGGTTTTTTATTTCATGAAAACTTCGGGTTTGTTCATTTTTACCGAAATGCTAGGCTAATTCGAATGGAATCCAGCCAATGAAATGTGGTTTTTGATTTCATGATAACTCCGTGATTAATCATTTTCAGCGAATTGCTAGTCTAATTCGATTGGAATCGAGCTAATGAAAAGTGGTTTTTGATTTCATGATAACTTAGGGTCTATTCATTTTTGGGGGACTGCTAGTCTAATTCAATAGGAATCGAGCGAACAAAAAGTGGTTTTTGACTCCATGATAACTTCTAATTAGTTTGTTTTCGACGCATTACTTGTCTAATTTGATTAGAATCGAGCCAATGAAAAGTGGATTTTGATTTCTCGATAACTTCGGGTTAGTTCTTTTTTGACGTATTGATAGTCTAATTCGATTGGAATCGATCCAATGAAAAGTGGTTTTTGATTTCATGATAACTTCCTATTTGATTGTTTTCGACAAATTGCTTGTCTAATTCGATTGGAATTGAGCCAATGAAAAGTGGTTTTTTATTTCATGAAAACTTCGGGTTTGTTCATTTTCGGTGAATTGCTAGTCTAATTCGATTGGAATCAAGCCAATGAAAAGTGATTTTTGATTTCATGATAACTTCGGGTTTGTTCGTTTTTGGCGAATTACTAGTCTATTTCGATTGGAATCGAGCCAATGAAATGTGGTTTTTGATTTCATGATAACTTCGGGTTTGATCGTTTTCGGCAAATTGCTAGTCTAATTCGATTGGAATCGAGCCAATGAAAAGTTGTTTTGCATTTCATGATAACTTCTTTTTTGTTCGTTTTTGGCAAATTATTAGTCTAATTCCATTGAAATTGAGTTAATGAAATGTGGTTTTTGATTTCATGATAACTTCGGGTTTGTTCAGTTTTCATGAATTGCGGGTCTAATTCGGTTGGAATCGAGCCAATGAAAAGTGATTTTTGATTTCATGATAACTTCGGGTTTGTTCAGTTTTCATGAATTGCGGGTCTAATTCGGTTGGAATCGAGCCAATGAAAAGTGATTTTTGATTTCATGATAACTTTAGTTTTGCTAGTCTAATTCGATTGGATTTGATTTCTTGATAACTTCTTGTTTGTTCATTTTTGGTGAATTGCTAGTCTAATTTGGTTAGCCAATGAAAAGTGGTTTTTTATTTCATTATAACTTCGGGTTTGTTCAGTTTTCATGAATTGCGGGTCTAATTCGGTTGGAATCGAGCCAATGAAAAGTGGTTTTTTATTTCATGATAACTTTAGTTTTGCTAGTCTAATTCGATTGGAATCGAGCCAACGAAAAGTGGTTTTTGATTTCATGATAACTTTGGGTGTTTTCGTTTTCGGCGAATTGCTTGTCTAATTCGATTGGA
>NW_019246851.1:0-1442 GCF_002742605.1 Olea europaea var. sylvestris | reverse complement strand
TCATGACACGATTCCCCACTTGGATCATGCAGGTTAGACAATTATTTACTTCAAATTTAATTTATTGCTTACTTTGATTATGTAGAAGATGAATTATTCGGTATCAAATGCTATAAAAAAAAAAGTTATAATCTTGTCTATTACTCATTACTTTTGTGAAATATTTCTGCACAAAGTGTTGTTTACATATTGTCTACTACTCTCTCAGTCTACGCTTTTTTAACATCTCAGTAGTTGGAATATGTTTTGCGTTTACCTAAAGAGATTTTTCTTTATAATAGTAAAGTGATTTACCTAAAGTGGTTTAACTAAAGTGGTTGATGCAACATTTCATGTAAATATTATATTTATTTAAAAAAAATGGTGAATTCCATTAATAGTAACTGTACTCCCACTTATTGTCAATGAAATAACTGTGTACACTTAAATTTAATTTCCATACAGGAAGAAGGTTTCGAATTGGAACACTGGAAAATCGAAAAGTTGTCGTTGTCATGTCCGGACTCAGCATGGTAATGAAAATACAATGATTTATTTATTCCTTTAGGTTTTTATGGGTAACAACGTAATTAATTTAAATTATTATTTTACAGCTGAATTCAGGAGTAGCAACACAGCTGCTGCTAAGTGTATTCAGGATCCATGGAGTACTTCATTTGGGATCAGCGGGAGGTGCAAATCCTGAAATTCAAATAGGAGATGTTACAATCCCAGAGTATTGGGCTCATACTGGCCTCTGGAATTGGCAGGTAACCATAATTATGTATTTGCTCAATCCACAATGATCTCTAATAGTTATCTCATTACGTAAACTTTACCATTCAGTAACGCGTAAAACCCATCAATTTAGGTGTTACGAAAACTGTTTAAAAAAAAAAAGCTGGGAAAAGCACGTAGATCATTTTCACATGCAGTGAATTATTTTCCCTTAAATGACTTTGATTAAATCCTTGCACATTTTTATGACCAGAGGTTTGGAGATGGACCCGAAGATGAACTTGCATTTGAATCCAATGGAGACTACACTAGAAAATACGGTTATCTGAGGTTTGCCGATTATCAAGTTCGCAAAGAAGGTGAGAAATCTTCAGACAATTATCTCAACAGAGTGTGGTATCAACCTGAAGAGATATTTTACGCTGATGGAGAACCTGAGATTAGAGAGCATGCCTTTTGGATTCCTATTGCCAGACGCTACTTTTCACTTGCAAAGAAGCTTGAGGTTAATTTTCTACTATCTTGTCTTAATCTTAAAGAACTTAGACGCTAACCACGAATATGCTTAGCCCAGAAGACCGACACATTTTGTTTACTTAAAATTTAGTTTGTAATTCTCACTTTTCTGTACAGGGTATTGTTCTCGAAAGGTGTGTCAATTCTAGTTTGTGTTTACCTCAACCTCCAAAGGTAGTTAGAGTGCGAAGAGGCGTGAGTGCTAATGT
>NW_019246850.1:0-1442 GCF_002742605.1 Olea europaea var. sylvestris | reverse complement strand
TTTTGGGTTAGAGAGAGAAAGTGTGGTTTAGGGTTTGGTTTTGGTTTAGGTTTTAGGGTTTGGGGTTTATGGTTTAGGGTTTAAGGATTTCGACCCTTCTGGAGTCATTGGTGATGGTCCGAGACCCTTATTCAATGCGTAGATTGGAGTTTCGACAACATTAGGATTCGTGCCATCAACATTTTCATATAAATCTGATTCAATTGCTTCCAAAAGCATTGTAGCGTGAAGTGCTGGAAGATTTTGGGTTGTTTGGGGTTGAAATCCATTGGGTAAAGGTGGTATGTCGGGTGGTGGATCAAGATTTTTGAAGGATTGTGATTTGTCTCCCATTTTAGAGAGAAGGGAGAGCGGTTTGGGCTAGAGAGAGAAAGTGCGGTTTAGGATTTGGTTTTGGTTTAGGGTTTAGGGTTTGGGGTCTGGGGTCTGGGGTTTAGGGATTTTGGTCCTTCAGGAATCATTGGCGATGGTCCCAGACCCTGATTCAATGCGTAGAGTGGAGTTTTGAGAACATTAGGATTCGTGCCATCGACATTTTCATATAAATCAGCTTCTATTGCTTCCAAAACCACTGTAGCTTGAGGTGCTGGAAGATTTTGGGTTGTTTGGGGTTGAAATCCACCGGGTAAAGGTGGTATGTCGAGTGGTGGATCAAGATTTCTGAAGGTTTGTGATTTGTCTCCCATTCTAGAGAGAAGGGAGAGCGTTTTGGCTAGAGAGAGAAAGTGCGGTTTAGGGTTTAGTTTTGGTTTTGGGTTTAGGGTTTGGGGTTTAGGGATTTTGGCCCTTCTGGAATCATTGGTGATCGTCCCAGACCCTGATTCAATGCGTGGAGTGGAGTTTTGACAACATTGGGATTCTTGCCATCAACATTTTCATATAAATTTTAATTCTATTGCTTCCAAAACCACTGTAGCTTGAAGTGCAGGAAGATTTTAGATTGTTTGGGGTTGAAATCCATCGGGTAAAGGTGTTACTTCGGGTGGTGGATCAAGATTTTTGAAGGTTTGTGATTCGTCTCCCATTTTAGAGAGAAGGTAGAGTGTTTTGGGATAGAGAGAGACCGTGCGATTTAGGGTTTGGTTTTGGTTTTGGTTTAGGGTTTATGGTTTAGGGATTTGGACCCTTCTGGAATCATTGGTGATGGTCCCAGACCCTGATTCAATGCGTAAAGTGGAGTTTTGACAACATTGGGATTCGTGCCATCAACATTTTCATATAGATCTGATTCTATTGCTTCAGAAACCACTGTAGCTTGAAGTACTGGAAGATTTTGGGTTGTTCGGGGTTGAAATCCACCGGGTCAAGGTGGTATGTCGGGTGCTGGATCAAGATTTTTGAAGATTTGTTATTTGTCTTCCATTTTAGAGAGAAGGGAGAGCGTTTTGGGCTAGAGAGAGAAAGTGCGGTTGAGTGTTTGGTTTTGGTTTAGGGTTTGGGGT
>NW_019246849.1:0-1442 GCF_002742605.1 Olea europaea var. sylvestris | reverse complement strand
GAGAGAGAGAGAGATGATAAAAATATTGAAAGATGTGCATTGCTGAAATTTTACCGAGAAGTGGCACCACCTCTTTGTCTTCGAGGTGCTGAGCTCATCTAGGTCCCCTTTTTGGCTAGTTTTGAAATCCATAAAAACCCTACTTTCGACACAAATAAGGGGACAACTATAAATACAAGATTTTGACACTTTTGAAGAGAATTCTACACATTGAGATATAGAGAACACAACTTGAGAACTGGAAAGCGAATTCAAAATTAGAAAAACAACAATACAAGGGTTTGAAATCAAGATTCGAAACAAGAACATGAATTTGGTGCAAGATTCATCATCTTTTCTACATCTCAATTCAAAACATAGTAATGTACTGAACGCAATTCTTTAATTTTTCTTCCATTATCATGAGTAGCTAAATTCATATTAGGGTAAACAATGTAATCTTTTAAGACCAATCGAATTTTTGTTTGTTTTCTATCAAATTAGAATTAGGAATAATTGAATCAATTGTTAAACAGTATTCCTCATAGGAATGATATCCGGACTCTAGGTCCACTTTATTACTTTTAATGATTCATACACTTGCGGAATATAAAAAATAACAACAGTTGACATGAATTCAAATCAACATTTTGGTTAGGTTAGGCAGATTGGAAGATTTTTTGTTCACGAACTACAATACTCAAGAATTTTCAAGAATTTTACAATGTGAGTAAGAAGTGCTTTGATGTGATCCAAGAATCAAGCTTGAAGATGGCGAATTCGAGTCGAGACCCGTTGATTATCGAAGGCGGACCGATGGCGCGATCGAGAGTAAAGCAAGTGAAACAAGCAATGTGATTGCTCGTTCAAGAAACCATTGATGGGACAATATTCGGGACTCAAAATGGGACAAGTTTTGTGTTCAGGTCGAAAGTCGAATCAAAGTGGATCAACTCAATACAAGTGGACGAAAACGGAGGCCAAAGTAACAACCATGCTGCCATATGGTTTTAAAGTGGTGCGGCCGCACAGACCCATGTAGGGTTTTCTCGAGGGGCGACAGTTTCTTCCATTCGACCGCATGGTACAAAAATCCGGCAGAATTTTTCTTTTTCTGCGAATTTTCTTATTTTGTTAAAATTTGATATCAATTAGATTTTTTTCCATATTTTCACGATTTTGCACCATTTTAGCTTTAGTATAAATACTCTTTCTCTTCCATTGTAAAAGACTCTTTTTTAGCAATCATTATTGAATTCAAGAGAGGCTTTTGCTTTCTTCCAATTTGTTCTTCTTTGAACAATAATTTAGAACTTATCAAGGATAACTCCTTGTGGTGTTCAACACCGGATCGTGGGTTCTTCAATTTGTAAGCAAGGGGTTCATTGCATTACCGTTATCTTTGGATTCTTTGTTTCATCTTGTTGGGTTCAAATCCAAACTGGTTATCAATTGGCGTTCTT
>NW_019246848.1:0-1443 GCF_002742605.1 Olea europaea var. sylvestris | reverse complement strand
TTTCGGCAAATTGCTAGTCCAATTCTATTGGAATCGAGCCAATGAAAAGTCGCTTTCGATTTCATGATAACATCGGGTTTGTTTGTCTTTGGCAAATTGGTAGTCTAATTCGATTGGAATCGAGCCAATGAAGAGCGGTTTTTGATTTCATGATAACTACGTGTTTGTTCGTTTTTAGCGAAATGCCAGTCTAATTCAGTTGGAACGGAGCCAATGAAAAGTAGCTTTTGATTTTAGGATGACTTCGGGTTTGATCATTTTCGGCGAATTGCTAATCTATTTCGATTGGACTCGAGCAAATGAACAGTGGCTTTCGATTTCATGATAACTTCGGGATTGATCGTTTTCGAAAAATTACTTGTCTAATTCGATTGGAATCAAGCCAATGAAAAGTGGTTTTCGATTTCATGTTAACTTCGTGTTTGATTGTTTTCCACAAATTGCTAGTCTAATTCGATTGAAATCGAGCGAATGAAAAGTGGTTTTTGATTTCATGATAACTTCGGGTTTGTTAGTTTTAGTTGAATTGCTAGTCTAATTCAATTGGAATCGAGCCAGTGAAAAGTGGGTTTGATTTCATGATAAATTCGGATTTGACCATTTTCGAAACCTGCTAGTCTAATTTGATTGGTATTGAGCCAATGAAAAGTGGTTTTTGATTTCATGATTACTCCGGGTTTGTTCGTTTTTTGCGTAGCTAAAGTAGCTCCTAATAATACTGTTATTATTCCTATGAACGAGATTAAATTCATTATGTAAGCGATCATTTAGGGGCCTTAGCTTGTGATCTGGGCTGTTTCCCTCTCGACGATGAAGCTTATCCCCTAGTCTAATTCGATTGGAATCGAGCCAATGAAAAGTAGTTTTTGATTTCATGATAACTTCGGGTTTGTTCATTTTTTATGAATTGCTAGTCTAATTCGATTGGAATCGAGCCAATGAAAAGTGGTTTTTGATTTCATGATTACTTCGGGTTTATTCGTTTTCGGCAAATTGCTAGTCTAATTCAATCGGAATTGTGCCAATGAAAAGTGGTTTTTGATTTCATGATAACTTCGGGTTTGATCATTTTCGACGACTTGTTAGTCTATTTCGATTGGATTTGAGCCAATGAAAAGTGGCTTTTGATTTCATTATAACTTCGGGTTTGATCGTTTTCGAAAAATTGCTAGTCTAATTCGATTGCAATCGAGCCAATGAAAAGTGGTTTTTGATTTCATGATGACTTTGTGTTTGATCATTTTCGAAAAATTGCTAGTCTAATTCGATTGCAATCGAGCCAATGAAAAGTGGTTTTTGATTTCAAGATAACTTCGGGTTTGATTGTTTTCGGCAATTGGCTAGTCTAATTTGATTGGAATCGAGCAAATGAAAAGTGGTTTTCGATTTCGTAATTCGATTGGAATCGAGCCAATGAAAAGGGGTTTTTGATTTCATAATAAC
>NW_019246847.1:0-1443 GCF_002742605.1 Olea europaea var. sylvestris | reverse complement strand
TTAACTGCAATTAAAATACAATGCAACAAATAAAAATTGTGGTGTGAATAAAATTAACTTTATATAATACTTAAATTTATGTTATTAAATATGTCAAAGATTAAAAATCTTAACTGCAATTAAAATATGATGCAACAAACTAAAATGTGGCGTGAATATAATTAAATTTATATAATACTTAAAATTATGTCGTTTAATTTGTTTCTTACTCTTCATGGAATCCATGTTTGAATATGAATATGTTCAATAAGTGAAATCCCTAATATTTATTCTAGTCCTTTGGTGATAGTTGTATCTTGGAAATAATCTCCTGCCCATGGTAGTTAGGATAAAATATGTCCACCGCTAACATGGCAATGACGTTGAATTCTCAAAAATTGTAGATTTGAGTGCTAACATTACAACGATGGACAAGATAACTCCTAGCCACCGTGGATACCAGATCATTTCCGAGTTGCATCTTAACACCAATAACAAGTGAGACTTTAGAGGAAAACACTCCTATCCTGTTGTAATTTATTCATTTTTAATGGAGTTTGCTTAGCTTACGCAACCAAAGCCGAATACGGTAATCTCAACTAATTCAACCAATCAAAGGCCTATACTCCGTTTTAATGCATGTGTATATGTCTGTCCATGCAACAACCCTAAAACAATAAAGCAGACTTTATGCTGGTCTGTCCTGACTGTCACCATCAGATAATCTTGAGCATTAATACTTTGTAAAATTCTTGATTTATGCAGTTTACTTTGTTGATGGAGAATTCATTCCTCAATGATGTACTATCTCGAAGTTGGCTATGGTCGAACTAACCGAAAAAAAGAGACGAATAAATTCGATTTATGTCAATGTTAAAATAAAGCAACAGCAAGAGCAAAATTATTTTCGAACATACAATAGGGAGACATTACTGTCTTAATTTACACAGAAAATCAAAGCTCATTATCAAATGTACATAAAGACCTCTTAGAACACTGTTTGTTAACCGCATGAGCTCATATTAATTGGAACCTGGTTCCTCATGCCTGTAGAAAGCTGTTGGATGGGTGGATTTTCTTATTTGTACCACGTTTAGGTTTACTGTCGTCACTTATTTTTTGCACTATGATGCCTGCAGCCTTGTTTTTTTTGCATAATTTCCAGCTCCTCCTTTCTCTTCAGTTTCTCCTTTTGGTTTTTCTGCTGCACATAAACATGTGCATAACTTGCTCCTGTAGAAAACATTACTGTAGGAATTAATACTCACTGTCTGAAATTGTTAAGTGATTATGAAGATGTCTATATGGGATTGATTCTTGAGGAATTTATAGGGCAAGCTAATGGCTTGGTTATACATTATTATATTAATTAAGGCAGTGTAGCACAAGATAAACAAGTGCTGGAATGGTCATCTTTAGACTTTAAAGGTGGCTAAACCATTATCATAATATAATTGCTGTTAT
>NW_019246846.1:0-1443 GCF_002742605.1 Olea europaea var. sylvestris | reverse complement strand
ACCTGTCAAATTTTAGCCCATTCCGACACAGTCACGAAAAATAATAAAATTGCCCTCGGCGCGATTTTTGTTTCCGATCAACCAGTCAACTTTGAGCCCATTCCGACACCGTCGGGTAAAATGACGAAATTCCCCCTGGCTCAATTTTTGTTTCCGATCAACCTGTCAAATTTTAGCCCACTCCGACACAATCGCGTAAAATGACGAAATTGCCTCGACGCGATTTTTGTTTCCGATCAACCTGTCGAATTTGAGCCCATACCGACACCGTCGCGAAAATGACGAAATTGCCCCTGGCGCGGTTTATGTTTTCGATCAACTGTCAAATTTTAGCCCATTCCGACACAGTCGCGAAAAATAATAAAATTGCCCTTGGCGCGATTTTTGTTTCCGATCAACCTGTCAACTTTGAGCCCATTCCGACACCGTCGCGTAAAATGACGAAATTCCCCCTGGCGCGATTTTTGTTTCCGATCAACCTGTCAACTTTGAGCCCATTCCGACACCGTCGCGTAAAATGACGAAATTCCCCCTGGCGCGATTTTTGTTTCCGATCAACCTGTCAACTTTGAGCCCATTCCGACACCGTCGCGTAAAATGACGAAATTCCCCCTGGCGCGATTTTTGTTTCCGATCAACCTGTCAAATTTTAGCCCATTCCGACACCGTCGCGAAAAATGACGAAATTACCCCCAGCGCAATTTTCGTTTTCGATCAACCTGTCAAATTTTAGCCCGTTTCGACACCGTCGCGAAAAATGACGAAATTGCCCCCGGGACGATTTTTGTTTCCAATCTACCTGACAAATTTTAGCCCATTCCGACACTGTCCCAAAAACGACGATATTGCCCTCGGCGCGATTTTTGTTTCCGATCAACCTGTCAAATTTTAGCCCATTTCGACACCGTCGCGAAAAATGACTAAATTGCCCCTGGCGCGGTTTTTGTTTTCGATCAACTTGTAAAATTTTAGCCCATTCCGACACCCTCGCGAAAAATGACGAAATTTCCCCTGGCGCGATTTTTGTTTCCGATCAACTTTTCAAATTTTAGCCCATTCTGACACCGTCGCGAAAAGCGACGAAGTTGCCCCTGGCGCGATTTTTGTTTCCGATCAACCCGTCAAATTTTAGCCCATTCCGACACCGTCGCGAAAAATGACAAAATTGCCCCGACGCGATTTTTGTTTCCGATCAACCCGTCAAATTTTAGCCCATTCCGCCCCCCTCGCGAAAAATGACGAAATTGCACCCGGCGCAATTTTTGTTTCCCATTAACCTGCCAAATTTTAGCCCATTCCGACGCCGTCGCGAAAAATGATGAAATTGCCCTTGGTGCGATTTTTCTTTCCGATCAACCTATCAAATTTTAGCCCACTCCGACACTGTCGCGAAAAATGACGAAATTGCCCCCGACGCGATTTTTTTTCCGATCAACCTGTCAA
>NW_019246845.1:0-1443 GCF_002742605.1 Olea europaea var. sylvestris | reverse complement strand
CTAGATCATAGGTGTTATTCTTATGCAAAGATTTCATCTCTTCTTGCATAGCTTTTAACCACTCATTTTTCTGATCATGTAACGGAACCTCCTGATAACTTTCTGGCTCTCCCCCATCAAAAAGTAACACATATTCATTACTAGAGTATTTCTTAGAAGGCTGGCGCTCTCTAGTAGATCTTCTTAACCCCTCTTCAGCTGACACCTCAAGAGGAACATTCTCTTGAATTTGATCTGGTTCTGCATTACCCTGTGTAGAGGCTTCATCAAGTCTGTCTCCTATAGTGTCATGTTCTTCTTGCACATTTTCTCTGTGATCATCATGTACCACAGGATCTCGTAGTGGTATATGTGGAACTGAACTGATTTGTTTTTCATTGGCTGTATTTGGCTTCTTAGTCTGATCCAAATCTTCAATGGTTTCATTTTCAAAGAATACAACATCTCTGCTTCTGATAATCTTTTTGTTCACTGGCCACAATCTGTACCCAAATTCTTCATGTGCATAACCCAAGAAGATACACTGTTTTGCTTTGCTATCCAATTTGGACCTTTCATCTTTAGGAATATGAACAGATACCCGACAGCCAAAAACTCTCAAGTGATCAAGAGATAGATCTTTTTCTGTCCAAAAGCTCTGTGGAACATCACCATTCAAAGGAACTGATGGAGAAAGATTAATCAAGTCAACTGCTGTCCTCATTGCCTCAACCTAGAAGTGCTTAGGCAGTTTTGCATGAGAGAGCATACATCTAATCTTCTCACAAATAGTCCTGTTCATTCTTTCTGCCACCCCATTTTGTTGTGGGGTCTTTGGAACAGTTTTCTCAAGCCTGATGCCATGTCTTCTGCAGTACTCTTCAAATGGCCCTCTGTATTCACCACCATTATCTGCTCTGACACATTTTAACTGCCTTCCAGTTTCTCTTTCAACTTTCAAATGAAAGTCTTTAAATACTTCCAACACCTGATCTTTAGATTTCAAAGAATATGCAAACACTTTTCTAGAGTGATCATCAATAAATGTAACATAATACAATGCACCACCTAGAGATTTACTTTGCATCATGCAAACATCAGTATGCACTAAATCAAGAATATGAGTCTTTCTAGATGCAGAGAATCTATGAAATGCAACTCTAGTTTGCTTACCAACTAAGCAATGAGTACAAGGGATTAGTGATGTACCTTTCATATTGTGTAGGAGCTTCTTTCTGGAGAGAATTTGAAGTCCCTTTTCACTCATGTGGCCAAGCCGCTTATGCCATAGCTCAGTAGAGGCTTCATTTTCAGCAATATTCACATTTCCATGAATTAGTTTTGCTTCTGTTTGTAGAGACCATTAGTCTTCTTCCCTCTAGCTAAAACAAGAGAACCCTTTGTAAGTTTCCAAGAACCATCTCCAAGGTGATTGTGATAGCCTTCTTCATCAAGCTTTCCAAC
>NW_019246844.1:0-1443 GCF_002742605.1 Olea europaea var. sylvestris | reverse complement strand
ACACAGGGCCAAAATCGTCCAAAGTTTACAGCAACACCTAAAAGTAAAAATGAACACTACCACAGGGTCTATCTCATCGTCCGAAGGAAATTGCCTAAAGAGACCGTTGCCGAAGGAGGTCCTACGTGCCCACATTAGAGGTCCACATGCCGTCGCTCCAGTCACACGCCACCCACCCTAGTGCACTCGATCTGCTGAATACGCCGGTGGTCTTGGTTTGTCCAAAAAGTAAGTGGTTTCACCAAAAAACACCCAAATAGATTTGGTAGAAAATTGAAAAAACTGGACGATTTCTGGTTCGATTTTTCTGCCAAACAATTATATGAAATATAATCCGACACTCTGATACCAAGTGTTGCGGAATGAATCTTCAATCGATGGATTCTAGGCTTAGATTAAACTTACCAATCAATATATCAACCAACCAAAACTCCAAACCCACAACTCAATCCACTTATGGATGCATTCATCTTTTCTCATCCATGAAGGGACAACAATATGATGGTGATTGCAAGCCACAAAGACAAAGAGAAGACAAGAAGAACGCAAGAACTTGAATGTGGTCACAAGAAGAAGCCATTTTTCTCTCTTCTCAAACAAGGGCGACATCACCCAGCTTCTTGCAAGAGAGTTGGTATATATAGCTTTAGGTATTTTACCAATTGGGCTAAGACACAAAAGGTTGGGCCAAGACACAAAGTAATGGGGCGAGACACATGGAAGCCCTCCAGTACGTGAACTTGGGCCAAGGCAAATTAAAACCAATTAAGTTGCAACTAGTAGTCCACGTTGTTTTCGGGTCAAGTATATGAATTGATTGTGATAAATATTTCCCTCATCGGTTGCAGCCTATGAAATATAATCCGACACTGTTTAATGTAATTGCCTGAGATTGATTGGGTATCAAAACCCAACGACAAAAGTATAAATGTAAATCGTCATTTTACTCGTAAATGTATCAATTCCATCACCTTAAACTAATCACATTTATCGCTGATTTCAATTTTTAATTGTAATGGGATAATTGTATAGAAGGTTTTGAGAGAATGTTTGGAAAATTATCGATCTATGTAAAAGAACTTTCATTCATATGAACTTTATTTATTGAATTGGATACATTGTGTGTCTAAACTCATTCTTAATTTTGTATCTTAAGCTTTTAGTATATGATCTATAATCTTGTTCAACTATAAATCCTTCAATCTGTTTTCTAATTATACAAGCAGTTGTTGGGTTGAACCAAGCCCGATGCCTTCCCATCGGCATTAATGCATGACGAATGAGCCGGTTCATTTTTGTAGGTCAGCATAACGTCTTCCAAGTTAATATCACTGCATGGATTTCCTTTACTGCAGTCAATCTTCATTGCAATTTCTGTTGCCGAACTCCCATGTATGTCTTGATAAGTTATATCACTAATCTTTACACCCGAAACCTGAAAAA
>NW_019246843.1:0-1443 GCF_002742605.1 Olea europaea var. sylvestris | reverse complement strand
ACTCCAATATCTTTGATGGTGAATTGAGAATGCAGATATTTCTTGACTGATATTATGTCAGACTCATAAGTTCCAGTAATTAAGATATCATCCACATAAATAAGGAGAAACAAACTGTGATCGGATGAATGCTTAAGGAACAAACAATGGTCATGATTGGATTGAACAAACCCATATTCTATGAGTTTGAGACTGAGCTCAGTGTTCCATTGTCTCAAGGCCTGCTTTAATCCATATAAGCTTCTTCTCAGCCTACAGACTTTGTTTGCTGGTGCTGGAGTGTATCCCGGGGGTGGCTGCATATAGACCTCTTCATCAAGATATCCATGCAAGAAAGCATTGTTGATATCTAGTTGATGTAGAGGCCAAGACGTGGCTGAGGCTATTGCAATAAAAATTCTGACTGTGACAAGCTTTGCAACAAGTGAGAAACAATCAAAAAAATCAATTCCTTCTAGTTGGTTGTAGCCTTTTGCCACTAATCTTGCCTTAAGCCTATCCACACTTCCATCTGGTTTTAGTTTAACTTTGTATAACCATTTACACCCAATAGCTTTCTTCCCTTGAGGTAAATCAGTGAGTTCCCATGTTTTATTTGATTCTAGTGCTCCCAGCTCCTCATTCATAGCATGTATCCAAATTTCATCTTTATAGGCTTGATGATAAGAACTTGGTTCTTGAATTTTTGATACATTAGCCAGATATGTCACATATGAATGGTTTAATGCAGGTGAAATTGTGTAAGGATATGTAGGTGGCGTGAATTTTGACATAATTTTTGTTTGGTTAAAAGGGGATTGATGATAAGCAGTTGGAACATTTGAATTTTCAGTCACATTAGTAACATAATCTTCCATCCATATCGGTTTGGCCTTCTCCCTGGTATTTTTCCTAATAGTTTGAGGCTCAGAAGTTACATTTTCTGGAGATTCAGGAAAGGGAACTTGGAGGAGTGGAATATCATTATGATTAGTGGAGGAAGTATCGGCGGAGGTTTCATCAGATGATGTGTCTGTGGATGAGATTTGTTACGGCTCATTATTCTAATTATCACAAGGGGAAGCAGAAGGTGTTATGATTAGATCATCATTATGGAATTCAAGGTATGGAACAACTGGATGTGATTTATCAGTAATAGGAGTTTTGTCTGATTTGAAGGGAAAGTGATTTTCATAAAACGCAATGTCTCTTGAAATCTGAACTTGTTTAGTGGATAAATTGTATACTTTATATGCCTTTTGTCCAGGGCTGTAACCTATGAACACACACTTATAACCTCTTGGTTCAAATTTGTCTTTGTGAGGTTTAGTATTGATTATGTAACAAAGGCATCCAAAGGTTTTCAAGGAAGAAAAATCTAGTTTAGTCTTGTATAGGATCTCAAAAGGAGTCTTCCAATTTAACACCGAACTGGGAATTCTGTTTATAATATGTGTGGCCATC
>NW_019246842.1:0-1443 GCF_002742605.1 Olea europaea var. sylvestris | reverse complement strand
TTGTGTCCCCTAATTGGAACAAATTTTGGGAAGATTGGACTGAAATTCTAATTTAATTAATAAGCATATATTTTATAATTTTCTGCCATTAGGAGATTGACAATTTAAGATGTTTGTATTAGAGTAAATTATGCAAATAGGAGGCAGATTTGTTTTCCCGTCCACGTGTAAAAGTCATGCAGCGTAATGCCTATCATTTCCTTGTTGTAATTGTAATTGATATAGAAATTGGCAGAAAACCAATAATTAATCTCTAGTCATACTATATCAATCGAGAATTATGAATCAATTTCTCAGAAGATTGCATGAAATACAAATTTAAATATGGCTGAAATTCCACTTCCCCCACGTGATTACCCGATTTCAACAGTATAAATGGAGCACTAAAACCACATTCTACTACACGTCCATTACCTCTCCCTCTTTAAAATATTCCTCTATATTATTTAGATTTTTTAAGGTTTTGGAATTGCAATCACATTTCTACAATTTTATTCTCCACTTTCATCTTCAAAAGGTGAGATACTCAGTGCTATTAGTGATTTTTCCACATCTTTTCAAATGCGTTATTATGTATGAATTTAATTACGTCAATTCAGGCTCCTTCGGGAGAAATCATGATATATTTTAAGCCACAATTTAGCCTTCACGTTATTTTGCAGCGCTTGCTAGAATTATCATTTGTCATGGTGTGATAATTCTCATGTTATGTTGGTAAGATAATTTATTTGTAATTTCATGTTTGACTTGAATGTGGAGTAGTAAGTATCTCATTGAGTATAATTCGTTATACTCATCCCCTTATTTATAATTTTCAGATAATAATTAGTATGCTGGACGGCGGTGGATGGATTTGCTATTGGACCAACGGATCCTCGTCATGAAATATTTTAATTTTCAAAAACACTAGAACTAATAATTGGTTATTCATTTTTGACCCAATTGTGAGTGCATTATAAAATTTCAATTAGTTTTAACTGTTCTTATAATTTATTTTGGATGAATGATATGTTTTCAAACGTTCCGCATATTTAAATTTATCTTTTGATTAAATGTTATTCAATCTTTTACAGAATTTCTTGTTATATTAAAACTGTTTATTTCAAGATATATTCATGTTTCGTAACGTTTCGGGTTATTAGAATTCGGGGCGTTACAACATGTATCATTGCCATGAATGTTGAAAAGTTTCAAAGAATATACGTTTGTTTAGAAGCTTGCAAGCGAGGTTTCTTTGCAGGTTGTAGGCAGCTCTTAGGACTAGATGGGTGTTTCTTGAAAGGGACTTTTGGAGGTCAGATGCTCGTGACACTAGCATTAGATGCCAACAATTTTATTTATCCAGTAGCGTATGCTATAGTGGAGAGAGAATGCTACTACTTGGAGGTGGTTCATAAGACATCTAGGTGAAGATTTGAAAATTATGAATGCAATGAGTGGACT
>NW_019246841.1:0-1443 GCF_002742605.1 Olea europaea var. sylvestris | reverse complement strand
GTCATTTTTCGCGACGGTGTCGGAATCGGCTAAAATTTGACTGATTGATGGGAAACAAAAATCGCGCGGGGGCGATTTCGTCACTTTTTCGAAGGTGTTGGAATGGGCAAAAATTTGACAGATTGATCGGAAACAAAAATCGCGCCGGTGGCAAATTCGTCATTTTTTGCGACAGTGTCGAAATCAGCTAAAATTTGACTGATTGATGGGAAACAAAAATCGCGCAGGGGCAATTTCGTCATTTTTCGTGACGGTGTCGGAATCGGCTAAAATTTGACGGAATGATGGGAAACAAAAATCGCGCCGTGGGCAATTTCGTCATTTTTCGCGACGGTGTCGAAATCGGCTAAAATTTGACCGATGGATGGGAATCAAAAATCGCGCAGGGGCAAATTCGTCATTTTTCGTGACGGTGTCGGAATCGGCTAAAAGTTGACTGATGGATGGGAATCAAAAATCGCGCAGGGGCAAATTCGTCATTTTTCGTGACGATGTGGGAATCGGCTAAAAGTTTACTGATTGATGGGAAACAAAAGTCGCGTCCGGCGCAATTTTGTCATTTTTCGCGACGGTGTCAAAATTGGCTCAAATTTGACAGATTGATGGACAACAAATATCGCGCCGGGGGCAATTTCGTCATTTTTCGCGACGGTGTGAAATCGGCTAAAATTTGACTGATTGATGGGAAACAAAAATCCCGCAGGGGCAATTTCGTCATTTTTCGTGACGGTGTCGGAATCGGCTAAAATTTGACTGATTGATGGGAAACAAAAATCGCGCCGGGGGCAATTTCGTCATTTTTCGCGACGGTGTCGGAATCGGCTAAAATTTGACTGATTGATGGGAAACAAAAATCGCGCCGGGGGCAATTTCGTCATTTTTCGCGACGGTGTCGGAATCGGCTAAAATTTGACTGATTGATGGGAAACAAAAATCGCGCCGGGGGCAATTTCGTCATTTTTCGCGACGGTGTCGGAATCGGCTAAAATTTGACTGATTGATGGGAAACAAAAATCGCGCCGGGGGCAATTTCGTCATTTTTCGCGACGGTGTCGGAATCGGCTAAAATTTGACCGATTGATGGGAAACTAAAATCTCGCAGGGGCAATTTCGGCATTTTTCGCGAGGGTGTCGAAATCGAATAAACTTTGACTGATTGATGGGAAACGAAAATCGCGTCGGGGCGATTTCGTAATTTTTCTCGAAAGTGTCGAAATCGGCTAAAATTTGACTGATTGATGGGAATCAAAAATCGCGCAGGGGCAATTTCGTCATTTTTCGCGAGGGTGTCGAAATCGAATAAAATTTGACTGATTGATGGGAAACGAAAATCGCGTCGGGGCGATTTCGTAATTTTTCTCGAAAGTGTCGAAATCGGCTAAAATTTGACTGATTGATGGGAATCAAAAATCGCGCAGGGGCAATTTCGTCATTTTTCGTGAT
>NW_019246840.1:0-1443 GCF_002742605.1 Olea europaea var. sylvestris | reverse complement strand
TGATAACTTCGGGTTTGTTCGTTTTTGGCGAATTGCGAGTCTAATTCGATTAGAATCGAGCCAATGAAAAGTGGCTTTTGATTTCATGATAACAACGGGTTTGTTCGTCTTTGGCAAATTCCTGGTCTAATTCGATTGGAATCGAGCCAATGAAAAGTGGTTTTGATTTCATGCTAACTTTGGGTTCTTTCTTCTTTGGAGAATTGCTAGTCTAATTCGATTCGAATCGAGCCAATGAAAAGTGTCTTTCGATTTCATGATAACATCGGGTTAGTTCATCTATGGCAATTACTAGTCCAATTCCATTGGAATCGAGCCAATGAAATGTTCTTTTTGATTTCAAGATAACATCGGGTTTGTTCGTCTTTGGCAAATTGCTAGTCTAATTCGATTGGAATCGAGCCAATGAAATGTGGTTTTTGATTTCATGATAACTTTAGGTTTGATCATTTTCGACAAATTGCTAGTCTAATTAGATTGGAATCAAGCCAATGAAAAGTGTCTTCCGATTTCATGATAACTTCAAGTTTGATCATTTTCAGTGAGTTGCTAGTATAATTCGATTAGAATCGAGCCAATGAAAAGTGAATTTCAATATCATGATAACTCCGGGTTTGATCGTTTTCTAAAAATTACTAGTCTAATTCGAATGGAATGGAGCTAATGAAATGTTGGTTTTGATTTCATGATAACTTCGGGTTTGTTCGTTTTTTCCGAATTTTCTAGTCTAATTCGATTAGAATCGAGCCAATGAAAAGTGGCTTTCGATTTCGAGATGACATCGGGTTTGTTCTTCTTTGGCAAATTGCTTGTCTAATTCGATTGCAATCGAGCCAATGAAAAGTAGTTTTTGATTTCACGATAACGTCGGGTTTGTTTGTCTTCAGCAAATTTCTAGTGTAATTCGATTGGAATCGAGCCAAGGAATTGTGGTTTTTGATTTCATGATAACTTCGGGTTTGATCATTTTCGACGAACTGCTAGTCTAATTCGATTAGAATCGAGCCATTCAAAAGTGGTTTCGATTTCATGTTAAGTTCGGCTTTGCTCATTTTTGGTGAATTGCTAGTCTAATTCGATTAGAATCGAGCCAATGAAAAGTGGCTTTTGATTTCATGATAACATCGGGTTTGTTCGTCTTTGGTAAATTACTAGTCTAATTTGATTGGAATCGAGCTAATGAAAAGTGGTTTTGATTTCATGAGAACTTCGGGTTCGTTCGTTTTTGACGAATCGCTAGTCTAATTCAACTCGAATCGAGCCAATGAAAAGTGGCTTTCGATTTCATGATAACATCGGGTTTGTCCATCTGTAGCAAATTGCTAGTCTAATTCGATTGGACTTGAGCCAATGAAAAGTGGTTTTTGATTTCACGATAACATCGGGTTTGTTCGTCTTTGGCAAATTGCTAGTCCAATTTGATTGGAATCGAGCCAATGAAAA
>NW_019246839.1:0-1443 GCF_002742605.1 Olea europaea var. sylvestris | reverse complement strand
ACGCCACCGAACTTTTTCAATTTCTCCTCGTGTGGGATTGACGTAGTTTGAATTGGTATAGCCATTGGAGGAGCCACATTATTTGCTCTAGGCGGGACTAAATTTTTCGTTTCCGATTTGACTTGTATTAGCCTCAATGGAAGTCATTTCTGTTATACAAATAGAAGTTCAATGAAGTAACAACGAGAAAAATGAATAGTGCACGAAGACTATTCCAAAAAAGAGTGTTTTAAACAACAACAATAGACGTACAAATTTGTCTTAGTTTTTTGTTCCGAATATTTATTTTAGCGGTATAATGGTTGTAAATATTATAAATGAACAAAGTTTCAACCCAAAGCAGAGTAGTCGAAACACTATTATTGTAAGCAAATGCTCTAACCCGCAGAAAATTAATTAGAATACAATGTAAGGATACAAAGTATATGACTAAAACGACCACACAAAACCAAATGAAATAAGGAGGAGTAGAAAAAAAAATTCGAGGCGAGTATAACTATTTTCTTAAGACAAATTTTCCTGCTACGATGCTTACGGTTGAATGGTAAATGTCTCTTAAGATACAACGAATACATACTTGTGGTAGCAGCACTTTAAACCACAAGAACGAAGAAACGTTGACAGAATTTTCTCTCTACAAAGGAATGTTATGAGAATGAGAGAAAGATGAATTGCAAGAGAAGAATGGATGCTCAATGCAATGGTGTACTCAAAACCACGTCCATGGAGTCTATTTATAGATGTAGAAAGGGTACAAATGAAGTAGTGTGGGCCAAAACATGCATCCTTTCGAAAAGTTACAATACTTTATTTCTTCTGATTTTGGATCACAATTTCTCATTCATCCGGAATTGGTTTCGAGATTTCAAATATACCACGATGATCTACTCGACAAGTAGAATAAGTTAGTCTATTTACTTTTGTAATTTGACCATCGAATCAAATCCAAATATTTGGCCGAAATTGACACGAAGTCACACATTTTCATCTTTTTCCAATTTTACACTTAACCAATTTTCAGTTAATTTCGATTATTTTTTACAAATTCCAACATTAATATCGTGTAACAAATGTTTGTTATGTAAAAATTTGAAATTACGAATTCCATATAGTTATTGTGATTTCTTCGATTTTTGTGTTGCTGAACAGTATCACTTATTTGGTTACAGCACATGAAATTATGGAAGACATGAATGAAGATCCTTTTATGTAGTCCGATGATGAGATAATTGTGAACAATATCAACATTGTGGACAATGAATCGTTAGGAAGAGATGGAGAGCTTGTGCCTGAGATAGGTATGATATTCACAGATGAAAAAGAGTTGTTTGATTTCTATAAGAGATATACTTACGCCATTGGCTTTCCCGTGAGGAAAAGGAATTTGAAAAATTGCGATGATGGAGTTGTCAGATATGTGACGTTCACATGTAACTGTGAAAG
>NW_019246838.1:0-1443 GCF_002742605.1 Olea europaea var. sylvestris | reverse complement strand
GTTTTTGGCGAATTTGCTAGTCTAATTCGATTAGAATCGAGCCAATGAAAAGTGGCTTTCGATTTCATGATAACATCGGGTTCGTTTGTCTTTGGCAAATTGCTTGTCTCATTCGATTGGAATCGAGCCAATGAAAAGTAATTTTTGATTTCATGATAACATCGGGTTTGTTCATTTTTGGGGAATTGCTAGTCTAACTAGATTGGAATCGAGCCAATGAAAAGTGGTTTCGATTTCATGATAACTTCGGGTTTGATCGTTTTTGACGAATTGCTAGTCTAATTCGATTGGAATCGAGCCAATGAAAAGGGGTTTAAATTTCCTGATAACTTTTGTTGTGTTTATTTTTGGCGAATTGCTAGTCTAATTCGATTAGAATCAAGCCAATGAAGAGTGGCTTTCGATTACATGATAACATTGGGTTTGTTCATCTTCAGGAAATTGCTGGTCTAATTCGATTGGAATCGAGCCAATGAAAAGTAGTTTTTAATTCCATGATGACATCGGGTTTGTTCGTCTTTGGCAAATTGCTAGTTTAATTTGATTGGAATCGAGCCAATGAAAAGTGGCTTCGGTTTCTTGATAACATCGGATTTGTTCATCTTTGGCAAATTGCTACTCTAATTCGATTGGAATCCAGCCAATGAGAAGGGGTTTTCGATTTCAAGATAACATTAGGTTTGTTCGTCTTTGGTAAATTTCTAGTCAAATCAAGCCAATGAAAAGTTGTTTTTTATTTCATGATAACATCGGTCTTTGGCAAATTGCTGGTCCAATTCGATTGGAATCGAGCCAATGAAGAGTGGTTTTTGATCTCATGATAACTTCGAATTTGATCATTTTCGAAAATTACTAGTCTAATTCGATTGGAATCGAGCCAACACAAAGTGGTTTTTGATTTCATGATAACATCGGGCTTGATCATTTTCAGCGAATTGCCAATCTAATTTGATTGAAATCGAGCCAATGAAAAGACGTTTTTGATTTAATGATAACTTCAGGTTTGTTCATTTTTGGGGAAATGCTAGTCTAATTCGATTGGAATCGAGCCAATGAAAAGTTGTTTTTGATTTCATGATAACTTCGAATTTGATCGCTTTCGAAAATTACTTGTCTAATTCGATTGGAATTTAGCCAACAAAAAGTGGTTTTTGATTTCATGATAACTTCGAATTTTATCATTTTCAGTGAATTCCCAGTCTAATTCGATTGGAATCGAGCCAATGAAAAGTGGTTTTTGATTTCATGAAAATTTTGGGTCTTTTCATTTTTGGCTAATTGCTAGTCTTATTCGATTGGAATTGAGCCAAGGAAAAGTGGTTTTTGATTTCATGATAACTTAGGGTTTGATCATTTTCGGAGAATTGCTAGTCTAATTTGATTGGAATCGAGCCATTGCAAAGTGGTTTTTGATTTCACGATAACTTCGGGTTGTTCGTTTTT
>NW_019246837.1:0-1443 GCF_002742605.1 Olea europaea var. sylvestris | reverse complement strand
CCCGGCACGATTTTTGTTTCCGATCAACCTGTCAAATTTTAGCCCATTCCTACACTGTCACGAAAAATGACGAAATTGCCACCGGCGCGGTTTTTTGTTTCCTATTAACCTGTTAAAATTTTAACCCATTCAGACACAGTCGCGAAAAATGACAAAATTGCACCTGGCGCGATTTTTGTTTCCAATCAACTTGTCAAATTTTAGCCCATACCGACACAGTTGTGAAAAATGACGAAACTGCCCCGACGCGATTTTTGTTTCCAATCAACCTGTCAAATTTTAGCCCATTTCGACGCAGTCCCGAAAATTGACGAGATTGCCCCCGACGCGGTTTTTTGTTTCCGATCAACCTGTCAAATTTTAGCCCATTCCGACACAGTCATGAAAAATGACGAAATTACTCCTGGCGCGATTTTCGTTTCCGATATACCAGTCAAATTTGAGCCCATTCCGACACAGTCGAGTAAAATGACGAAATTGCCCCCTGCGCGATTTTTTTTCCGATCAATCTGTCAAATTTTAGCCCATTCCGACACAGTCGCGAAAAATGACGAAATTGTCCAAGGCCCGATTTTTGTTTCCGATCAACATATCAAATTTTAGCCCATTCCTACAAAGTCGAGAAAAATGCCGAAATTGCCCCCTGCGCGATTTCTTTTTCCGATCAACCAGTCAAATTTTAGCCCATTTCGACACAGTCGTGAAAAATGACGGAATTGCCCCCGGCGCGATTTTTGCTTCCGATCAACCAGTCAAATTTTAGCCCATTCCGACACCGTCACGAAAAATGACGAAATTGCCCCAGGCGCGTTTTTGTTTCCGATCAAATTGTCAAATTTAAGCCCATTCCTAAATAGTCGCGAAAAATGACGAAATTGCCCCCGGCGCGATTTTTTGTTTCCGATCAACCTGTCAAATTTTAGCCCATTTCGACACAGTCGCGAAAAATGACGAAATTGCCCCCGGCGCGATTTTTTGTTTCCGATCAACCTGTCAAATTTTAGCCCATTTCGACACAGTCGCGAAAAATGACGAAATTGCCCCTGGCGCGGTTTTTGTTTCCGATCAACCAGTCAAATTTGAGCCCATTCCGACACAGTCGACAAAAATGACGAAATTGACCCCGGCGCGATTTTTGTTCCCGATCAACCTGTCAAATTTGAGCTCATTCCGGCACAGTCGCGAAAAATGACGAAATTACCCCCGGCACGATTTTTGTTTCCGATCAACCTGTGTAATTTTAGCCCATTCCTACACAGTCGCTAAAAATGTTGACATTGCCCCCGCGCGATTTTTTGTTTCCGATCAACCTGTCAAATTTTAGCCCAATCCGACACAGTCGCGAAAAATGACGAAATTGCCTTGGCGCGATTTTTGTTTCTGATCAACCTGTCAAATTTTAGCCCACTCCGACACAATTGAGAAAAATGACGAAACTGCCCC
>NW_019246836.1:0-1443 GCF_002742605.1 Olea europaea var. sylvestris | reverse complement strand
AAAATCAAACGCTTCAAAATGTTTTGAGAAAAAAAATTAAATTCAAGGCTAAACCAAACCATTTAATATGATTTGAAAATAGGGTAATTATATTACCACTACAAAATTTAATTATTACAGCAAATTATAATCACACCACAATTAATATGTATATATTTAATAAATAGACCACAACAAATTTACAATTATGCTCTTAATCCAATAAAAACTAAAGACGGAATATATATATATATATATATAAATTACAATATTACTCCTCATTTTTATCATCCTTTGCACCCATTCTGGATTTTTTGAAAGACACATACCTGGTAAAAAGTTTCATACTAGACGTCATCTTCCTCTCTAACGTAAGAACTCAAGACAAGCTAAATAATCCATGTTTACTTGCTTACATTGTATCTGCTGCTTTGGTTACATTTGCTTCGATTATCAGTGTCATAAATGATGTAGCCACAGACATCTGTAAATTATTACAAATATCCTTCCTAGAGGAAACAGAATCTAGAATATTTAAAAACAAGATTATCAGCATCAATTAGAGGGCCAAAAGAACTTCATAATTGAAGATGAATTCAAAACGTTGAAATGTGAATCCACAAACTTGAATCAGCGCAAAAACTGTAGCAAAGAAGAATAGCCCTAGGAAATTGAAATAATGACCCAAAATGTGTATAAAGTGAGAATAAAAACCAAATTACTTTCCATTGTGATAGAACATTATCTACGGAAAAGCTATGGCATGGCTGTAGAGGGAATAGAAAGAAAAAATTAGGTTTATGATTGTGGTGTGTTCACAAAAATTATAATTCAATTTAAAATCATCGCAAATATACGGTTCATTAACAAGTAATAAAGTAAATTTTAAGTTCAAGTATCGTCCCACAGAAATTGTACTAGTTTAAATTCAAATTATCTTCACCTTAACCGAAATAATAGACATTGATGATTTTGGTGATAAATTAAATGATCTACTTATGAATGCAAAACCTAATTTAAATAAAATAATTGCCAAACCTAAATTAAATGCAAGTTTTATAAAAATATGATACCGAAAAGCATGTTGGGATCCTGAATCTCCTTATATCAATCCTCTTTAACCTTGAACTTTATGAATTTGACAACACAACTCAACTATGAAGATCAATATTCCTAAATTGTTTAACGATCTCCCTTGAGTAGAATTAAACCTACTTTTATATGTGACCCAACTATATTTCTGTGATGGATGTTAACATATAAAAACGTATTAATGGATTTGTGAAAGCTTAAAGATCACGTAAAGGATAACGATATATTTCTATCCCCTATCGGACTTTACGACAATTGACACTATGTCTAACATATTGTCCATCTCTCAAGGGTAAAACAAACTGCAATATTCATACAATTAGTGATCAAGAAAATGTAGAGAAAATTAAATCAATGTCAATTATTAAAAAT
>NW_019246835.1:0-1443 GCF_002742605.1 Olea europaea var. sylvestris | reverse complement strand
ACTGATTTTGCACTTCTAATTCTAAAATCTTAGATCAGTTACACTCTTCACAATATTATATGGTACTTCCAATCTGCACCTTACAGTCTAGTTTCTAGCAAAACATGGTATTAGAAGGAGAAATAAACGGTTATTGACATTAAGAGAACATTTTAAAGAAAAAATCAAGATACAAACCGCACGCACAATTTGTTACATAGGTGTGGCAGTAGAGGAACGGGTGCGAGTGGGTGGCAAAGATGTCATAGCGAGGAGGGCATACGAGCAAGAAGATGGATTTTTCAGTTTCATTCCTTCTTTATATATATTTTGTTTTTAACAAAATTGGACAAATAATTTGCCTAAAAAATTAGATAAAGTTGTGTTTGTGTGAGTAATGCCTCAACAAAACTTGTGGACTTTTGGATTTTGAGATGATCCTACATGATCTATGCTTTGTTAAATTCCATGAATGCTCATTAATTTGGTTCTTTTCTTCCCCCAAATAAATTTGATAATTAGATCTCAAAATAGACTGCTACTTCCTTGACAATTAGTGGTGGCTATAGTATTGATATCTGGCAGTTGATATTTAATTGGGACCTAAACATGGATGTATAATACACATGGCAATTAAATATTGATTGAGAGTATTGAGTTTTCATATTCTGAGAATACTAAAAATTTTATTCATTAATTACACGTTACATGCTCAATTTTAGTTTGTAAATGAAAGTGAATTTGATGGAGAGATGTAAATATTTCTTGTTTTAGTGATGAGGTAGGAATGTAATTGAATTGATGTACCTCACAAAACAACAAAGAATCACAAGTTAAATCTAAATAATTTGAAAGCAAAACATGAAATTGAAGCAAGCAAATGGATGAATTGAAAAACTCTAATTAAGCTCCGCAATGGTGGTGTAATTAGGGGCTCTGTTTGATAGCCGTCTCGCAAAAGCAACATCACAAATAGGAATAAAGAAGACCAAGTCCAAAACAACCCACAAAGGCTCCACAAATGGATGCACGGAAAGCTTCACAAAGGAGCAATAGAAACCAGGCAGAAAAAAGAGAAGCATACGCACGGTTTAGCCTAAGCAAAGAAAAAGAAAAGCTAAGGGTGTGTTTGTCGTGTATGTAGGGCAAAAGTCCCTTGAGTAACACACAATTAGATAACACTAAGGGTGTGTTAAATTGCAAACATAAAATTAACATGGAAAGAAAATAAATTCTAGGCAACTGAATTGCCTAGAAATTATCTGCTGTCAATTAAATGTGTTTGATTGATTTTATTTTCAATCTTGGAAATGTTATACTTGTCCATTTTTTATTGGTAGGTAAATGAGATAGAGAGGGAGTAGATAAAAGAGAGTGAATTACTTGGAAAAATAAAAACATGCTCCCCCTAAAAAAATATTTTTCTTTGTTTTCAAGAAAATATGGTCACGTGATCAAAAGTAG
>NW_019246834.1:0-1443 GCF_002742605.1 Olea europaea var. sylvestris | reverse complement strand
AGATCTTAATAATAATAATACGCTTGTTGTGTTACCAATATCAACAATACATATATTGACTCCAGTCCATTATTGAGCATCCCCCTTGCTTATTTGCTGTCATATGGACAGTTTTGTTGTATCTTAATTTGATTTGATTCTTTTTCCACCTTACTTCAAAAAAATTTCTAAATGGCAATATTAGCAAAATTGTCAATATATATACACACACCAGACTAATAGCTTATTGCGTCAATAAATAATTGCTTGCCAAAAACTGTACTGTAGGCAGCAAAAGGTCAAGGAAAATTATTATATTATATTATCAGACATACAAAACACAAAAAATAAGGGTTCTAATCCTTAAGAAGGTTTTGGGAAAAGTTACATTGGGAAATTAAGTTTTTGTGAACACGGTTTGGTATGCACAAGAAAGTGAAATTTTATGTTGTTCATTCTGGAAGACAGAGACTTGACTATGTATGTACTGAGGCCCAGCAAAATTTTTCTGGGAAAGCATGGATTTATTTGTTGAGTCGCAAGAATTTGGCCTTCAAAACTTCTAAGAGTGGAAGACTTTGATTAATAACCAAACTGGCAAGAAATTAAGAGTTTAAAAACTGCCAATGGGCTAGCATATGTGATAAAGATATTTTATACACTTATTCGGACCTAAAAATATAGATATTTAATAGTTTTTTTGATTAATTATGGCCTAATTTATTGTATACTTTGTTTATCAGGCGAAATTCGATTATTGGAAACAAAATTGAAGAAAAAACCGAAAAATAGTGAAAAATGACTAAATCCATAGTATAGGGACTAAATTGCACACTTTCAATAGTTGATTAGGATTTAAAATCACAATTGGAAAATGCTTGGGTCCAATTGAATGCAATTAGAAGTTAAAGGATCCAAATGCAAGAAGAATGGAATTAATATAAATCATTCAAACAAAAAGGGTAATTCAATTAGAGATAAAATTGATTGAAACTAGGTTAAGTACATAGTTCTTGTGCGATGATACTTTACTCTCACTTTATTACTTGTTCCTGATACCATATACTTGCAGAAAATCAAATGATCAATATCCAGTTCGAACAATTTTGCAAGGAAAAAAGGTTAGCAAGGGAAAAGACGATTCAAAAGCTCCTCAACAAAATCATTTGACTGAGAGAATGAATAGAACTATTTTGAGGAGTTACATACATGTTACCTAATGTAAAATTACCTACAAGGGCACATGTTAAATTCTCATCAACTCATCTACTGTACTTAAGAGGTAGAGTATTATATAAGTCATGTTCATTACATTAATGGCACATGAAGTTTGATGCACTCCATGGTTTTGTCAATGCCAAGCAACAAATTAAGAAAGTTCGATTTAGGGCTAATCTTGGAAGAAGCCATTGGAACGTACGTAAACAGGTCTTTCAGTACTTGAAGGAATATTGTACTAGGTAA
>NW_019246833.1:0-1443 GCF_002742605.1 Olea europaea var. sylvestris | reverse complement strand
CCGGGGCAATTTCGTCATTTTTCGCGACGGAGTCGGAATGGGCTAAAATTCGACAGACTGATCGGAAACAAAAATCGCGCCGGCGTAAATTTCGTCATTTTTCGCGACGGTGTCGGAATGAGCTAAAATTTGACAGACTGATCAGAAACAAAAATCTCGCCGGGGTAAATTTCGTCATTTTTCGCGACGGTGTCGGAATGAGCTAAAATTTGACAGACTGATCGGAAACAAAAATCGCGCTGGGGTAATTTCGACATTTTCCGCGACGGAGTCGGAATGGGCTAAAATTTTAGAGACTTATCGGAAACAAAAATCGCGCCGGGGGCAATTTCGTCGTTTTTCGCGACGGTGTCGGATTGGGTTAAAGTTTGACAGACTGATCGGAAACAAAAATCGCGCCGGGGAAATTTCGTCATTTTTCGCGACGGTGTCGAAATCGGCTTAAATTTGACCGATTGAACGGAAACAAAAATCGCGCCGGGGGCAATATCGTCATTTTTCGCGACGGGGTCGGAATGGAATAAAATTTGACAGATTGATCAGAAACAAAACTCGCGATGGGCCCAATTTCGTCAGTTTTCGCGATGGTGTCGGAATGGGCTAAAATATGACAGACTGATCGGAAACAAAAATCGCGCCGGGGGTAATTTCGTCATTTTTCCCGACAGTGTAGGAATGGGCTAAAATTTGACAGACTGATCGTAAAAAAAAATCGCGCCGGGTGCAATGTCACCATTTTTCGCGACGGAGTCGGAATGGGCTAATATTTGACAAATTGATCGGAAACAAAAATCGTGACGGGGCCAATTTCATTAGTTTTCGCGACGGTGTCGGAATGGGCTGAATTTTGACAGACCGATCGGAAACAAAAATCGCGTCGGGGTAAATTTCGTCATTTTTCGCGATGGAGTCGGAATGGGCTAAAATTTGACAGATTGATCGTAAACAAAAATAGCGCCGGGGGCATTTTGGTCATTTTTCGCGACGGTGTCGGAATGGGCTAAAATTTGACAGACTGATCAGAAACAAAAATCGCGCCGGGGGCAAATTCGTTATTTTTCGCGACGGAGTCGGAATGGGCTAAAATTTGACAGACTGATCGGAACCAAAAATCGCGCCGGGGCAATTTGGTCATTTTTCGCGACGGAGTCGGAATGGGCTAAAATTCGACACACTGATCGGAAACAAAAATCGCGCCGTGGGCAATTTCGTCATTTTTCGCGACGAAGTCGGAATGGGCTAAAATTTTACAGACTTATTGGAAACAAAAATCGCGCCGGGGGCAATTTCATCGTTTGTCGCGACGGAATCGGAACGGCCTAAAATTCGACAGAATGATCGGAAACAAAAATCACGCCGAGGCAATTTCGTCATTTTTCGCGACGGAGTCGGAATGGGCTAAAATTCGACAGACTGATCGGAAACAAAAATCGCGCCGGGGAA
>NW_019246832.1:0-1443 GCF_002742605.1 Olea europaea var. sylvestris | reverse complement strand
ACTTTTGCACACGGTGTCCGTTTTTGGGCCCATAAGTACTTTTTGGAAATGTAGCGACCGTTTTTGATTTAACTCGCCACTTCATCGTAACGTATGAGGGATTTTGACCATTTTTCGAAAGAATGAGCACTTGCATATTTGGAAAGATTGTAGAGTCAGCGTACGCAGAATTGAGCGTAACATTTGCACACGGTGTCCGTTTGAGCCCATAAGTTCTTTTTGGAAACGTAGCGGCCATTTTAGATTGAACTCAGCACTTCATCGTGACGTATGAGAGATTTTGGCCATTTTTCAAAAGAATGAGCACTTGCATATTTAGAACGCTTAAAGAGTTGGCGGACGAAGAATTGAGCATAACTTTTGCACACGGTGTCCGTTTTGGGCCCATAAGTACTTTTTCGAAATATAGCGACCGTTTTGGATTAAACTCACCACTTCGTCGTGACGTACGAGGGATTTTGGCCTTTTTTTGAAAGAATGAGCACTTGCATATTTGGAATGCTTGGAGAGTCGATGGACGAAGAATTGAGCGTAACTTTTGCATGCGGAGTCCGTTTTGGGCCCATAAGTACTTTTTGGAAATGTAGCGACCGTTTTGGATTGAACTCACCACTTCATCGTGACGTACGGGGGATTTTGTCCATTTTTTGAAAGATTGAGCATTTGCAAATTTGGAACGCTTGTAGAGTCAGCGTACGAAGAATTGCGCTTGAGTTTTGCACACGGTGTTCGTTTTGGGCCCATAAGTACTTTTTGGAAATGTATCGACCATTTTGGATTGAACTCACCACTTCATCGTGACGTACGAGGGATTTTGGCCATTTTTGGAAAGAATGAGCATTTGCATATTTGGAACTCTTGTAGAGTCCTCGTACGAAGAATTGAGCGTAACATTTGCACACGGTGTCCGTTTTAGGCCCATAAGTACTTTTTGGAAATGTAGCGACCGTTTTGGATTGAACTCACCACTTCTTCGTGGCGTACGAGGGATTTTGGCCATTTTTCGAAAGAATGAGCGCTCGCATATTTGGAAAGATTGTAGAGTCGGCGTACGAAGAATTGAGCTTAACTTTTGCACACGGTGTCCGTTTTGTGCCCAAAAGTACTTTTTGGAAATGTAGCGACCGTTTTGGATTGAACTCACCACTTCGTCGTGACGTGCGAGGGATTTTGGCCATTTCTCGAAAGAATGAGCACTTGCATATTTGGAACGCTTGGAGAGTCTGCGTACGAAGAATTGAGCGTAACTTTTGCACACGGTGTTCGTTTTGGACCCATAAGTTCTTTTTGGAAATGTAGCAACCATTTTGGATTGAACTCACCAATTCTTCGTGACGTACGAGGGATTTTGGCCATTTTTAGAAAGAATGAGCACTTGCATATTTGGAACGCTTGGATTGCCTGCGTACGAAGAATTGAGCGTAACTTTTGCACACGGTGTCC
>NW_019246831.1:0-1443 GCF_002742605.1 Olea europaea var. sylvestris | reverse complement strand
AATTTTTGCTTCATGACATATCTTGACAATATCTTTTGGATCTATCATTTCAATAGAAAGTTTAGATTGATTTTGGCTCTATGAAGAGCTACCTTCTCTTTTGATATTTTGAATATCTTTATTACCAGTAATAGGTTCAAATTTTCCCTGTGAAGGGGTTCCTATTACTTTCTTTTCTTTCCCTTTGTCCTCGGAGAGAGCACTAGTATTCACAAGTCCCTGTGAAGGGATACTAGATTTGGTACAAGTAACTTCTGCCTCAAGGGCTATATTTTTTCCTTGAAAGCTATCTTGGATATTTTGAATTTGTGTTTCCAAATAGGAAACATTTATCTCAAGTATTTGGACTTTCGTCCTTAATTGTTCTAGCTCCATCCCTGCTAAGATAATCAGGAAGAAAATTAGTTTTACCTTTTTTGTATTCAATATCAAATTTGAAATATGATAACCAAATTTGTATCCTAATAATATATCTATTGGTAATAGATGGATCAACATTATTTTTCAGAAAGGCTTTAACTTGAGTATTATCAGTTCTAATCAAGAACTTTTTTGGTAACAAATAATCTTCATATTTTTGAACTCCTCTTTTTACAGCAACGAGTTTTTTTCTATTAGTCTCATATCTTGTTTCAACTTTTTTGAACATTTCTGATGTATAACCTGCAAGTATCTCAGGACAAGAATAATTCTTTTCACATTTATATTCTTTATGATTCTTTTTAACCTTTAATACTGCTCCCCAGTAATAATCTGAAGCATCAGTTTCAAGAATAAAGAAATCTTCTTCTTGTGGTATTACAAGTTTGGGCAATACCTTTATTTCTTCTTTTACTTTCCTTATATTTTCACAATCTTGTTCTTCCCAAAACCACATAATATTTTTTCTTAACTTTGGAAGAAAATAATTTTTTAATTTGGCACAATTTTTAATGAATCCTTCAGCATAATTTAATATACCAAGAAAGTTTTGTAATTGTTTCTTATCTTTGATTTCTTCAAGAAGTTTTTTGAAATTTTTCTCCAATATGAGATTGCAATTACAATTTTTCTTCTTTTATAAATAACCCTAAAAATTCAATTTCTGTTCTGGCTATCTCAGCTTTCTTTTGAGAAAGTGTAATACCATGTTTTTTCATAATACAACAAAATTTCTCAAGATATTCAATATGTTCCTCAATGTTATTTGAATGAATAAGTAAATCATCTACATATGCAATACAAAAATGAGTAATTGATTTGATTACCTCATCGATTCTTCTTTGGAATATTTGTGGTGCATTTTTCAACCCAAATGACATTACATTCCATTTGTATTGTCCTAAAAGATCGGGAGTACTAAATGCAGTTAGTGGTTTAATTTTTTCTGTAAGCATGATTTGCCAAAATCCTGACTTACAATCAAATTTTGAAAATATTTTTTTGTTCTGTACTTGTGTAATA
>NW_019246830.1:0-1443 GCF_002742605.1 Olea europaea var. sylvestris | reverse complement strand
AGTACTTATGGGCCCAAAACGGACACCGTGTGCAAAAGTTACACTCAATTCTTCGTACGCCGACTCTCCAAGCGTTCCAAATACGTAAGTGCTAATTCTTTCGAAAAATGGCCGAAATCCCTCATACGTCACGGTGAAGTGGTGAGTTCAATCAAAACGGTCACTACATTTCCAAAAAGTACTTATTGGCCCAAAACGGAGACCGTGTGCAAAAGTTACGCTCAATTCTTCGTACGCCGACTCTCCAAGCGTTCCAAATGTGCAAGTGCTCATTCTTTCTAAAAATGACTGAAATCCCTCGTACGTCACGATGAAGTCATGAATTCAATCCAAAACGGTCGCTACATTTCTGAAAAGTACTTATCGGCCCAAAACGAACACCGTTTTCAAAAGTTACGCTCGATTCTTCGAACGCGGAAAATTCAAGCGCTCCAAATATGCAAGTGCTCATTCTTTCAAAAAATGGCCAAAATCCCTCTTACGTCATGATGAAGTGCTGAGTTCAATCCAAAACGGTCGCTAGTTTTCCAAAAAGTACTTATGGGCCCAAAACGGACACTGTGTGCAAAAGTTACGCTCAATTCTACTTACGCCGACAATCCAAGCGTTTCGAATATGCAAGTGCTCATTCTTTAGAAAAATGGCCTAAATCCCGCCTACGTCACAACGAAGTGGAGAGTTCAATCCAAAACGATCGCTACATTTCCAAAAAGTACTTATGTGCCCAAAACGGACACCGTTTGCAAAAGTTACGCTCAATTCTTCGTACGCCGACAATCCGAGCATTCCAAATTTGAAAGTGCTCATTCTTTCGAAAAATGGTCGAAATCCCTCATACGTCATGACGAAGTGGTGAGTTCAATCCAAAACAGTCGCTACATTTCCAAAAAGTACTTACGGGCCCAAAACGGACACTGTGTGCAAAAGTTACGCTCAATTCTTCTTACGCCGACAATCCAAGCGTTCCGAATATGCAAGTGCTCATTCTTTAGAAAAATGGCCTAAATCCCACCTACGTCACAATGAAGTGGAGAGTTCAATCCAAAACGATCGCTACATTTCCAAAAAGTACTTATGTGCCCAAAACGGACACCGTTTGCAAAAGTTACGCTCAATTCTTCGTAAGCCGACAATCCGAGCATTCCAAATTTGAAAGTGCTCATTCTTTCGAAAAATGGTCGAAATCCCTCATACGTCATGACGAAGTGGTGAGTTCAATCCAAAACAGTCGCTACATTTCCAAAAAGTACTTACGGGCCCAAAACGGACACTGTGCAAAAGTTACGCTCAATTCTTCTTACGCCGACAATCCAAGCGTTACAAATATGCAAGTGCTCATTCTTTCGAAAAATGGCTGAGGTCCCTCATACGTCACGACGAAGTGGTGAGTTCAATCCAAAATGGTCGCTACATTTTCAAAAAGTACTTATGGGCCCAAAACGG
>NW_019246829.1:0-1443 GCF_002742605.1 Olea europaea var. sylvestris | reverse complement strand
TTGGGCCTCCGAATAATTAATTTTCGTATTAATTATGTCAGGTTGAAGAAGTACTGGACAGAAAATTAACAAAGAAAAATCGCGCCAGGGACAATTTTGTCATTTGTCGCGACGATGTCGGAATGGGCCGAAATTTGGTAGGTTGATTGGAAACGGCCCGAGAAATTGGACTCAGGGCACAGACCCGAGATCACGGGATTTTAGCCATATCCCTTCGTTTGGGCCTCCGAATAATTAGTTTTCGTATTAATTATGTCAGGTTGAGGAAGTGATGGACAGAAAATTAACAGAGCAAAACCACACCAGGGGCAATTTTGTCATTCGTCATGATGGTGTCGAAATGGGCCGAAATTTAGTAGGTTGTTTGGAAACGGCCCGCGAAATTGGACTCGGGGCACAAACTCGGGACCACAGGATTATAGACAAATTCCTTCGTTTCGGCCTCCGTATAGTTAATTTTCGTATAAATTATGTCAGGTTGAAGAAGTGATAGACAGAAAATTAATAAAGAAAAACTGCACCAGGGGCAATTTTGTCATTTGTCGCGACGGTCTCTGAATGGGCCGAAATTTGGCAGGTTGATTGGAAACGGCCCTCAAAATTGGACTCGGGGCACAGACCCTGGATCACAGGATTTTAGCCAAATTCATTCGTTTGGGCCTCTGAATAATTAATTTTCGTATTAATTATGTCAGTTTGAAGAAGTGCTGGACAGAAAATTAATAAAGCAAAACCGTACTAGAGGCAATTTTGTCTTCGGTCGCGACGGTGTCGGAATGGGCCAAAATTTTGCGGGTTCATTGAAAACGGCCCGAGAAATTGGACTCGAGGTAGAGACCCAGATCACGGGATTTTAACCAAATTTCTTCATTTGGGCCTTCGAATAATTAATTTCCGTAGTAATTATGTCAGGTTGAAGAAGTGCTGGACAGAAAATTAACAAAGAAAAACCGCACCAGGGGCAATTTTGTCTTTTGTCGCGACGCTGTCGGAATGGTCCAAAATTTGGCAGGTTGATTGGAAACACCCCGCGAATTTGGACCCTGGGCACAGACGCGGGATCACGGGATTTTATCCAAATTCCTTCATTTGGGCCTCAAAATTATTAATTTTCGTATTAATTTTGTGAGGTTTAAGAAGTGCTGGATAGAAAATTAACAATTAAAAACTGCACCTGGGGCATTTTTGTCATTTGTCGCGACGGTGTCGAAATGGGCTGAAATTTGGCAGGTTCATTGGAAACGACCCACGAAATTAGACTCGTGGCACAAACCCGGGATCATGGGATTTTATCCAAATTCCTTCATTTGGGCCTCCGAATAATTAATTTCCTTATTGATTAAGTCAGGTTGAAGAAGTGATAGACAGAAACTAACAAAGCAAAACCGCACTAGGAGCACTTTTGTCATTTGTCGGGACGGTATCAGAATGGGCTGAAATTTT
>NW_019246828.1:0-1443 GCF_002742605.1 Olea europaea var. sylvestris | reverse complement strand
TTTGACAGGTTGATCGGAAACAGAAATCGAGCCGGGGGCTATTTCGTCATTTTTCGCGACTGTGTCGGAATGGGCTAAAATTTTAAAGGTTGATCGGAAACAAAAATCGCGCCGGTGGCAATTTCGTCATTTTTCGCGACTGTGTCGTAATGGGCTAAAAATTGACAGGTTCATCGGGAACAAAAAATCGCGCCGGGGGCAATTTCGTCATTTTTCGCGACTATGTCGGAATGGGCAAAAAATTGACAGGTTGGTCGGGAACAAGAACCGCGCCGGGGGTAATTTCGTCATTTTTCAAAACTGTGTCGGAATTGGCTAAAATTTGATAGGTTGATAGGAAACAAAAATCGCGCCGGGGTTAATTTCGTCATTTTTCGCGACTGTGTAGGAATGGGCTAAAATTTGACAGGTTGATCAGAAACAAAAATCTCGCCGGGGGCAATTTCGTCATTTTTCGCAAATGTTTCGGAATTGGCTAAAATTTGACGGGTTCATCGGCAACAGAAATCGAGCTGGGGGCTATTTCGTCATTTTTCGCGACTGTGTCGGAATGGGCTAAAATTTGAATGGTTGATCGGAAAACAAATCCGCGCCGGGGGGAATTTCGTCATTTTTCGCGACTGTGTCGGAATGGGCTAAAAATTGACAGGTTCATCGGGAACAAAAATCGCGCCGGGGGCAATTTCGATTTTTCGCAACTGTTTCGGAATTGGCAAAAATTTGACAGGTTGATCGGAAACAGAAATCGCGCCGAGGGCTATTTAGTCATTTTTCGCGACTATGTCGGAATGGGCTAAGATTTTAAAGGTTGATAAGAAACAAAAAACCGCGTCGGGAGCAATTTCGTCATGTTTCGCGACTGTGTCGAAATTGGCTAAAAATAGATAGGTTGATCGGGAACAAAAATCGCGCCGGGGGTAATTTCGTCATTTTACAAAACTGTGTCGGAATTGGCTTAAATTTGATAGGTTGATCGGAAACAAAAATCGCGCCGGGGACAATTTCGTCATTTTTCGCGACTGTGTAGGAATGGGCTAAAATTTGACAGGTTGATCGGAAACAAAAATCTCGCCGGGGGCAATTTCGTCATTTTTCCCAAATGTTTCGGAATTGTCTTAAATTTGAAGGGTTGATCGTAAACAGAAATCGCGCCGGGGGCAATTTCGTCATTTTTCGCGACTGTGTCGGAATGAGCTAAAATTTGACTGGTTGTTCGGAAATTAAAAATCACGCCGGGGGCAATTTCGTCATTTTTTGCGACTGTGTCGGAATGGGCAAAAAATTGACAGGTTGATCGGGAATAAAAATCGCGTCGGGGGTAATTTCGTCATTTTTCGAAACTGTGTCACTACAGGCTAAGATTTGATAGGTTGATCGGAAACAAAAATCGCGCCGGGGTCAATTTCGTAATTTTTCGCGACGATGTTGGAATCGGCTAAAATT